>NC_056745.1:1194739819-1194884819 GCF_019279795.1 Protopterus annectens
TATGTTTGCTACTTTGGAATGTTCATTAACTGAACTTTGCTTAAAAAGGTCACTGTTTGAGTGGCAAGGTCTTTAGCCAATATGAGAAATCTTTAGAGTGAGAGGTGTGCAGATCATTCTTTGCAGAGCAGTTAAGAATGTCAGTCTTCTTCTTTCATGCTGACATACTGGATCTCCCTCGAAACACACCAGTTATTTGGCCAGTTGTTGAAGCCAACCATCTTGTACCTCAACATTATTCGTGGAGAGGATTCCACGCAGTGTCATGGTCTTGGTTGCGTTTACGATATTAATAGAGAATTCAGACATGTGTCTGCCTCTCCCTCTGGTTATATCTCTTAACTCTCTCTGATTTTCAGGGGCATCCTCGATTCAGACTCAAACTTTATATCTACCCCTCTTAATCCCTCTTAAAACTGGTGACCTTTGGAGAAAAGGTGATGAATTACAGTTAATAAATAATGGCAGTAATTTGATTAATTACAGTTTGTTCAATTCAGAAAATGTGTATTAATGCACATTCTGTTATGTCAGTGTCTCAAGTTAATAGTACTAATACTTTAAAAGTGTCCCTGATTGTCCCTAATTATTTCTGTGTTTAGCTCCAGTTCTTTTGAGATTTGTCCCTGATTTGTTGAGAGCTGTACCTGTAGGTTTTTTGCCCCAAGTCACTCATTCCCACATGCATAGCAAACATGTTATACTTTTTGTTTGGTGCAAGGATTCTTAGGGCCTTGGAGATGTCTGAGAATCTAGCAGAAATAAAATTAAAAAAAATGTTACCGCAACATGGTAAATAAGTAATGTTTATTTCAGACTTCGATTGAAGTGAATTTAACTTTATCTGTTGTGTTGTTGAGGCATTTTATTTATTCATTCATGTTTACTTTCAATGGTAGAGAAACTTTTTCATTATTTTTTTCAGAAACAGTATGCAGTTAAGGCTATTGTCATAGGCAACAGATTTACATAAAATGGATATTAATTGTTTGCAAACATGAAGTTAAACTATAAAGCCATGATCAAACTTGTAAATATAATGTAAAATTCATATAATATAAAAGGAAAGAGCGAGGATACTCTGTTATGGATTTAAACAGTAGAATTTGTGTACCTCTGACGTTGAAGCTACTTTGATAAAGTATCTTCTATAGACCTACCATACTTCTCAACTGCCCCTGATTTTGACTGAAATTTTAGCTCTGTGATTAATTACACTTAATACATAAGGACAATAATTACACTTAATACATAAGGACAATAATTAGAGTTACAGACTTCTTTTACTTTAGAAAAATGCATATTCACTCATGTTCTCTTATTTTGTCAATGTTTCAAGTTAATAAGGGTCTATATTACAATGTTGAACATTTAGGTTGATGAACGGGTTTATATCAGAACATCAAAGGCTGATAAGTCTGAAGCTCACAACTTCGAACTTCAAATCTCAAATTGCAAAAACTTCGAAACGCAGAATGGAGATCTCCATAGAGTGCGGGAAGGGAAGATTTCCCTTTACTACACTGTAGTGGGATCTCGTAGTTGGTATATTTAAATAGCGGGGGTTGCAGGGGGGCTTGCCCCCCTGCCTAGAGTGTTTTTTTTTTTTTGGGTAGTGGGCGGTCACGGTGGTGCAGCAGTTAGCATTGCCACCTCACAGCAAGAGGTTCTCCGGTTCACTCCTCGGCTGGGGTGCCTTCTGTGTGGAGTCTGCATATCCTCCCTGTGGTTGCGTGGGTTTCCTCCGGGTGCTCTGGTTTCCTCCCACATCCCAAAGACATGCTGTAGGTGGATTGGACGCTCTAAATTGTTCCTAGGTGTGAGTGTGTGGCATGTGTGTGCCTTCTGTGGAAGGTTGGGCGTCAGGCTGGCAACTCAACACTGTAAAAACTCCACTGCCAATCATGAGCGGACAGGTGATCAGCTGTGGTGACCCCTAACTGGGAAAAGCCGAAAGAAGAACATGTCTGCTTTCAAGGTTTGCAGTTCGAAGTTGTGAGCTTCGGACTTGTAAGCTTTCGATGATCTGATATAGACCCTTGATCAATGCCTAAATGTTGACACCTAAATATCGAATGCTGAAAACCGCGACCAGCCAGTTATGCAAATTTTTCCCCGTGAAGAAATTCACTTGGCCAACCAAAAAAAAAAAAAAACTTTAAAACCCTAACCAAGTGGGGGTCTTCACCCAACCCCCCACCCCCAGCATGGGGGGATGTGACCCCCCCCAACTAAATATACCAACTTCGAGATCGCTCTGCATCAGGGGAAAGGGCAAATCCCCAATGCTGGGAAAAATTTGCATAATTGGCCAGTCGCAGTTTTCAGCGTTCGACATTTAGGTGTTGACGTTTAGGCATTCGACATCCTAAACATTCGACGACGTACTAGGAACCTGTTAATAATACTAATATATGAAACATGTCCTTGATTATTTCTGTATTTGTCCATGATTCTGTTGAGATTTATTGACGTAATAGGAACCAGTTAATAATACTAATATATGAAACATGTCCTTGATTATTTCTGTATTTTCCCTGATTCTGTTGAGATTTGTCCCTTTTGATCGAGAGCTATGGCAGCTCAGCTCATGAAAGCCAGCTGTTTTACCTACCCCCTGTCTAGATTTTTTTTTAGCATCTTAATCCAACTGCTAACAGTCGTGGTACATTCCCTGCATAGTGATATCAATTAAACCATTTTGCCACATAATTCCCCTGGATAGAGACTTCCCTTCCAAGCTAGTAGGGTTATTCTGCTAATGTAGCCACTTTGGACTTCCATTTGTTTGTGATAGTTTATTTTCACAACTGTCTGAGTTAAAAATAGTTAACTTATTTTCAACTAGGGATAAAGATATATTCTGTTCTAAGCCAAGGAGAAAAGAGCATCAAATCCTTATGCATGAAGTTTCCCAATAGTGAACAACTCCAGAAAATGCAAACCCAATTACCCATAGCATGTTCAGAACTTCAACATAAGTAGGAGGCCCTTGTGAATTTAACAATTTAACCTTTTGGGATGTAAAAGTATGTAGATTTTCTGAACTTAATTGCTTATCTTGAAATCTGACAAGTAGAACACCGTTCTGTTTCTGATATTTCTTTCTCCAGCTGGGGGGTGGGAGGGGGTTTGTGCATAGGATGTTCTCACTCTTCTAATGAGATCTCCCTTCAATTCCTTTAAAACCTTGTATATCCTTCTAGCCACCCTTTTTAAAGCTTGAAATAACATGTGCATCATCGTAGGCTAATGTTAGCTGTCATTGTTAGAAATTTGTAATTTCTTTGCTGCTGCAGATATCGCTAGTTATTTCGGTGCCAAGATATAATTTAACTTGTACTTTGTGTTAGTAGATTACCACTCCAGCCAGGCCATATAGTAGAATGTCTATTTTTTCATACCATTCCTTTTAATTTTTCAGTACTATTTATTTTATTTTCATTTCCAAATCCATTTATACTGTATTCTTTCATTTCTACGTAATGCACCCTTTTTTCCCTTACCAAAAGAAAATTTCCCAGTATTTTAACTTTAGGACCTGACCACATATAATTTCTCTTCCCGTTGGTATTAATCTGAAGTGAACATAGACATAGGAGCTAGAACAGCAGCACGATTAAACTTAAATCTTCTTTTCCTACTGAATTATGTAAGAGGTGTAGAGGAAGGTCCTTGATGCCTGGTCCAGTTTTCACATAGTTAGTATACAAGTACCACATTGGTTCTCTCCTGAAAAGAGGCCACTGGCCTAGTGGGACTAACCCTGTCAACAGAGTGTAAATAAAATGGAAATAGGTATTTCTTTTTTTTTTTCAGATGGCATGCTGACTGGTGACATCAACTACAGGAGACAAGTTGCTCATGAAACTGTTAGAAAACTGATTTATCGCGTAGTCTGTTGCTTATAAAATCACTTCCATTTAGCATTAATCTTTCTGAGAATATTAAATTTATTTCACTGTGAGTGACCTGATAGATCCACAAGCTGTCAGTGAGCCATACCAAAATGCCCAAACCTGCTGTTTGTTTTCAGGTGTTATTTGTCCTAGTTGAACTACTTACATAGTATATACAGAGCATGAGCATGCGTTAGGGAACTTTCATGTTCTGACAAAGTCATTAACATCTGTGATGTTTGGCCACTGTGGAGTTGGTTTACACCTTTTAAAGTAATGCTGTGATAAATGGAGATAAAAACAAGAGTTTTTGTTGGAGTTTTCTGTGATTTGTTTAGCAGAAGGCCACTAACTATTTGATTAGTGTCTGTTGTAGTTATTTATAACTTTCTATTTTTTTTGTACACGATTGCATGCTTTTTAATAAATCTGCTGTATTATCATGAACACAGTACTGCTGTGTGTTACTGATTCATTTTGTTTTTCTTCATGCTTATTTCTGACTTATGACTAGATTCTGAAAAGGACACTGACAGCAGTAAACCCTAACATGGGCTGTTACCACCGGCAGTGACCCTTACTGATTCAGGAACAGGCCCATCACAGTAAACCTACACAATTTGTAGGATTGTCACAGCGAGCTCTCTCAGTGGCTGAGCTGTATGCTAATGAGACATTCTAAGGGAGCAGCCTGTACAGATTAACTGTGTGCTTTCACCTGAAAATTCATGCAATGAAACATTTATGTTACTGAGTGATTCACAGAATTGCTCGGCTGCATAAGTTAACTCAGCTAGCTGAGTTAATTAATTTGGCCAAAGGTTTGTGATCACCCATTACTTTCAGCAAGTGAAATAGCTCTAGAGGTAAATGCTACGAGGTGTAGCTGACAGGTGGTTGAGGGGTGTGGGTGTGTGTGTGTTTATGCAAAGAGATTAGTAGCCTCAAGTGCTTATGAATGTTAGTATAATCTTAGTTGTTATGCATTTATTCATTGTAGAACTGTATATCTTTCTATGTATGTACGTGCATAATGTTCATCTCTCTCTTTATATATATATATATATATATATATATATATATATATTTGTCCTTGGGTCTGGGTTTCCACAGACTAGCCCACCTAACCTTGTACCAAATCATAAGTAAATAATTATAAGTGATTTATTTTTTTATTTTGGTATTTGTTCTTCTTTTGTGTGTGTAAAAGTACATTGTTTGCAGAAAGTAATTATTATTTGATGCTACAAATGTGCTTATAACTTCACTAAGCCAACATGCTGTAGTAAAGGTTCATAGGTTAGTACTAGGCTAACTGCCCTTACGAGCCATTTTAAGCTTAGCCAATTATCCCCTGTGAGATTCAAACCCTGTACCTTGTGTTTGTAAGGCAAACACCCTAACCATTAGGACACCCTCCCACCCGAAGCTGGCTTCTTTTCTCAGATGGATGAAGCTCTGGTGGTGGTCCAGAACCCAGCAGACCTGGAACTGATTAATGAACAGTGTGCTGGATGATAGGAATGGACCTGTGATGTTAGTTTACCTATTCTAAATGGACGGAGAAAGTCCAGCCTGTTGCACTGCTAGCTTTTAGCATTGTGTAAGAAACAGTATGCAGCACACAGGTCAAGTTGTATGTTCCTTCTAAAGTGAATCACCCATTAAGTGAGGTCGGCAGGCATGTGGGTGTGTACGTGTACCAGGAGATGGTACTGTGGGAGTTCCATGGTCATCAGGCAGACACAGACACTTATTTATAGGCCATAGGGAAGAAGTATACTCCCTTCATGGCTGTCTGGATAATGACCTGTCCACTGTTCAAGTTCCTGCATCAGCACCCAGAACATTACAGGAGACTGACTTGTAAGAAATTGCATGCATATTGTGTGGTAAGGTGCTGTGCAACATGAATGCATGAAGGTGGATGGTAGGGGTCTGATACTTGGCAGTCACAAAGGCATCAGTATTAAGAGCAAATAAATTATCACTGATAAACGTGTGTTAATTCTGAGTTAGTTATACTATCGATAATGATGTTTAAATATTTTTTCTTTTTCCAGAAACGTGTTGATAAACTTGACAAGAAAGGCCACTGATGATATTTTTGACCAGTTCCAAATGACCCTGTTGCCAAGAATAAGTGAAATTGGAATATGTCTAAGAAAGTGCAATGAACATATTTCTGTTCAATGAAGAATTCATCGCTGGTGTATGGTTTTGTGCAGAACAGAGATACAGAAATGGAGTATAATGGTGTTCACTTTCTGAATCTGCATTTTTCTTTTGTTTACTGATGCTGAGAATGCCGAACATTTGGATTTTACTTCAGATGCACCACAATATTTTGAATTGCCATTTTGACACAGGGCTGCCTCAGGAAAAATTGTAGTAATTAAATAATTAACCAATTTTAAACATACTTGTTGGATTTAATTATATTTTAGAAGATTAAAAAAAAAAAAAAACACTGCACACTTCATTTGCATGTTGTATTAGTATGACTGGATCACAGTTTTTTTGCATTTTGCCACAATCCGTAACATTACTTGAATGAATCAAAATGTGTGACAAAATATATTTTGTACACTGTAAAACATTTGAATGATTCACAGCGTATGACATAACGTACTGATATACCATTAAAAAAATTATTTGAATGAATCCCAATGAATGAGAAAATGTATTGATACACCAAAGAAATTGAATGAATCACAATGTATGACGAAATATTTTTATACTTATTAATACACCATAATGAGCAGCCATGCCAGACTATGCCAGAGATGATGTTTTTGCATTAAAGCTTGTATGGTTAAGTACAGCTTGCATAAAAACTGCTGCTTACTACTATGAATTGCTCAGGAAAAGGGAATGTACTTCGCAAAGATTATTAAATGCAGAATTACATTATTCTTAGCTGGATCTGTCATGTACTGCTTGAACAGTAATCTGGTTGATGTGGACATGCTTTTCTGTTTACATTTGTTGGTATACACTGAAAGATTGTGTGTGTGTGTGTGTGTGTGTGTGTGTGTGTGTGTGTGTGTGTGTGTGATCTTCAAGATTCTGTATTTAAGCAGTTTACATACAAGTTGTTTTCTTCAAACCTGTTGTTGCAGCTTGCTAATATCTATTTTTACATTGCTGTTTACTTTTCAAAAATAAATTGCAAGAGTAATTTTAAAGAGTACGTGTTAGATTTTTTAAAATTTTGCAACTTGAAATGTTGAACAGTAAATATCTACTGTAAAGATAAAGAAAGATCATATCAAATCATGTTCACTGTGTTTTTGCTTTTCTAATAAAAATATAATTTGCCTGAATTTTAATCTATCACTTATATTCTGCAAACTTAAGAGGGCCAATATATGACTACAGTAAAAATCAAAAATATTCAGATGCTGTCTAGCAGTTAAGGACAGATCAAGAACATTACATTGTGTTGCATTTCCTTCACCCAGGACAGAAACCTGTAACAAAGTTAAGTGATGGAGTAAAGCTGTAAGACATTTACCTCTGGAGAAATAGAATCACAGAGACCATTCATTCAGGCAGCATCTTTTGATACCACTATTATAATCAGGTAGAACAGTTCCATCTTGCTACCTTGCATCCACCATTAGGTTTACTGGCTCAAGTCTTCATGGCAAATATCCCTTAGCTCATGCTGGTTTTGCAGCTGTAGCTTGTTTCAAATTGATCTCAGGAGATTGTAGTGCTACCCGAAGTAATATTTACATTATACAATGGACCCAGACTCCCAGATAGATTGCTACTACCATCCTTTGTTAAATGTCTGTCTGCCTTCATCTCTCTACATCTTTCTGTCTTGCATAAGTCTGTGGTCTTCACTCCCACAATAGTCTGAAGATAAAGCCCACTCCACACAAAAATATGTAAGAATAATAGCATGTCTTGAAATTTGTGGTCCAGTACACTCCTCCTGCATCTCAGCTTCTTAGAGGTTTGTGTTCTGTGTAGGCAAATATTGTCTAAATTTTTTTCTTTTTCTTGCAGGCATCCCCTTCCCTTATATTTTAGGCCTATGCATGCTTTTGTAAGGAAGGTGGCTGTGACTGATGTCAGTTGTATGCATACTACCAGTGATGGCAACTTGGCAATGAATGATGTTCATCACGATATTTAGTATTGCAGACATTGCTTCTCCAATTCCTGAATACAGAAGCTTGATGACTGGTTTGACTTCCAGAGCTTTACTTTCCTCCTCCTTGCTTTAGTTGCCTCCCTTCCACTCAGATGTCAAGACATCAATGATATAAAAGAGATGTCAGTGCACACCATTTTTAAAAAAATTTTTCGCAGCCAAAGTGCGTTCATAAGAAGACAGAGTGACATTGATTCAATGTCTTGGCCTACTTTTGGAAGTTTTAGATAAGTACTAGCAGGACGTTTATTCTACCTTTGTAAGAGTACTCTCTGTATTATCTACATGGCTGATGGTGATAGTGATTAGAGTTTTTTTCAGAAAAAGTATAACTATATTGAGTGTGACAAACAAATTCCACAAAAGGATACTCATAGCTGGTGCCTTTTTTAATTAGACCAACAACATGAAGTTGGATGGCTGCCTTTATTGCACAAGGTGTTCCCAAGGATATTATTCCATGGAACCAAATCTGTCTAGGACTATATCACTCAAACAAAAGCTGTGTACCTGGTCCTTTGCCTCCATGACATTGGCCAAAGCCTTAGACAGCCTTCCCCATGTCCTTTGCCACCATGACATTGGCTAAAACCTTAGAGAACTTTTTCCATAAGTGCCAGCACTCCAGTAAACATCTGAAGGAGGAGAAATGGGAAGCCAGTCTCAACCTGTGCAAGTCTGAAGGCTTCCGTAGGACCAGTGACACCCAGACCAGAGAGGTGCTTTTACAGCCTCCATCCTTGGAAGTAAGTTCAGCCCCTTTGGAGGCTGCTTTATCATTGTTTTAGGCTTGCCCTTCCCGATGGAAAGTACTTTGAGTTCAGTTTGCTCAGAAGCCTCTCTGGACACCTGCAGCTAATGCATAAAGTGAGGGCAGGGTCCATTTACTTTTAGTCCAAGAGGTAGCTCCCAAAAGACTGAGTAGAGGTCCTCCATGTCTGGCCATATAAGAAGATCTGCAAAGTATCCCTTACTGAGAAATCAAGGCCTAAAGCACCAGAACTGAAGCCAGTGTCTTCTGATATGCCTTATTCTAGAAAGAGTCACTCCTCAGTGTAACTCACTACCCAGGCTTCATCCAAGGATGTATTCCAGCTGGCTCATGGCAAACCAGGCACCCTGCTTTAGAAATGCAAGAGGTGTCAAAAGTTTCTTCTAAGAAAAGGCTTGATCGTGACTTAGAAGACTATTCAGATAATCCAGATCCAGAGAATATATGAACTAACTTATGTCAAGTCTAATGTCTCCATCTCCTTTTTTAAATCAGGCATTAAGGACACTACACTCTCCTTCACAAACAGAGGATCTGTCAGACTCCAGTGGGATGTCAATATGTACTCTAAGGACCTATGAGATATAGGAAATCCATGGGCCTGCCAGAGCCCAAACCAGTTGCTCTACCTCCCAGGCACAGGATGTACTGGAGGATGCATTTTGGAGCCAGATTCCCTTCCCCCTGCTCTAGTGAAATCTGACCAGCTGTGTAGAGTCCATCATTTCTACATGTGCATTTACAGGATCCCTTTTGTTGACTCAGCAGTAGCTTTCCTTTATTCCAGCAAGGGATCATCTACAGCTCCATTTTACTGATTCAGCAGTGGTTTCCCTTTATTCCAGCAAGGGGACCATCAACCTCTCCATCCAGGAACCCCGTTCTTATGATAGTGAGAGTAATATTCTCAAATGCTTTGTAAAGAAAGCATAAACATTTCTACCCACTGGCCTTTGGAGCTCTGAGCTGCCACATACACATGCTTAAGTTCCAGGAATCCCACCTAGACAAGCTGAAGGCTAAGGTAGAGGGGAATAGTGATAATGACCTAAAGCAAGAGATGCTTGAATGTTACTACCTGCCTTCCCAGATGGCAAAGCACTCCAGAAAGTGTTGCAGTGGTACAGTCAATACATCATGCAGGGCGGCAGCTTGGATGACACAGCCTCTGCCATATAATATGAAGTAGGAGTTCCTAAATGATCCTTAGACAAGGATATTCCCATCTGACCACGCTGAGAAAGTATTTAAGAGACTAGACAACAAGAGAAATACCACACAGTCAGTCCAGCATTTTTTTAAATTCCCAAGCTCAAAGCTTCAGCAGGAATTATCATTCAGAAGCTTGGCCCCTATTCCTTAAGCAAGTGAAAGAGAAACCTCAAATACAGAAGAAGCAAAGATAGATGAAAAAAAATGTCAAGTAAAGCACATGGACAAGTCTGGGACTATCAGGGCTATGACCACCCTAGAGGGAGCAACTCTGAGTCAGACAAGCTGCCCAACTCCCACCAGAAAATCCAGCCCCACTCCTACCTCTTCCACTTTGCGTATAGGAGGCTATTTGGGTTTCATTGTAAGGAGTGAGAGAAAATGCAGGACCAGAGGGCCACAGACATTTTGAAGACAAGGCGACAGCTTAGAATTTCTAAGCAGATGAGGATCTTTTAGAACCGAAAACCATAGAAAATGAGCCTTTAGGGGGAGAAGGACACAGGGTTTTATTCAAGGTTGCTGCTGATGCCCAGAAATGAAGGTGCCTGGTGCCTGGAGTCCCATTTCTAGGCATTTCACTTCTAAGCAAATATACAGTAGTCTCCAAATTCTGAATGCTTACTTTACAATACCTTCTACCTCTTCTATGCCCCCAAGTTTTTGTGGTCTCCTTGGATTTAAAGAATGCCTACCTTTACGTCTCCATAGCAAAGATGCACAAAAGGTTTCTAAGAGTTGAAGCAGTGCAAGCCCACTACCAGCCCACCCCCTGGCTTTTTGGCTTGTCTGCTGTACCTATGGCCTTTATAAAATGCTGGCTTGAGTAATTGCCTTTTGTAAGACCAATGTTGTACATGTTTACTGTTACTCAAATAACTGCCTGATCCAGGTAGACCCGTCAGAAGAATGTCAAAATGCCTTTTCCATTTGCGATAGTATGCTTCAATAATCTGGGTCTCTCTATCAACTTTTCTCATTCTCATTGGACCCCTGAAAGGAGCATAATGTTCTTAGGGGCCTTCTTGGGGACAGCAAAACAACTTCCTATCTAAAGGTAAGGCCATATTTTTGTAACAGTTCCTACAAAGCACATGAAAAAGATTCTGTCACAACAGGGGAATTCCTTGGGACCCTGGGTAGAAATGGCATTTTGCATTCTCTTAGTGCCCCTGGCAAGGCTGCATATGAGGAAACTGCAATTTGAAGTGGACTGTGTCAACACTTCCAGTCTCTGAAGGTCACAATCTCCATCTTGCCCCATAACAAACAGGAGAGCTCATGATGTAAAAGACTGGTGCATCTCATTCCAGGGGCACCATTCAAGTTTTCCCAGGAAACCAAGACTCACAGCAGAATCCTCACACTGTGTGTGTAGGGGAGGTGGCTTGTGTTGGGATCTCGATGATCCAGAGCACTTAAGATGACAATATGGAGACAAAGTGCATAAATTGTTAATGATGATGATTATAATACTAACACCAAGAGCATCCAAACATTTGGATAATGGGTGCTTTAGGCATTATCACAGACACAGTACATCAACAAGCAGATTAGCAGTGCAAAGTTGGGAAGTTGTCCAAATGTCTGGATTGACCCTTGGGGTATCTTACATGCCTTGCTAGGCTTACAAAGACGTGGTCATTAGCCTAGTAAACTCCTATGAACTTATCACATTAACAATTTTTAGCAGACAGCCTGAGCTGGTCACAGTTGGACCCCCACAAGTGGTTGCTGAGCAGAGATGTATATTTGAATCTGACCAACCAATGGGGTGTGCAAGAAGCTAACCTTTTTGTTTCCCCATAAAAGAGGCAGCTAAGAAGTTTTGCTGCAGGGCAGCAGCTGCAGTTGCCCGGAAAAAAAAAAAAAAAAACTTCTGTTTTCTATGCATTCTTTCCATCTGTTAGCACTGATCCCTATGTATTACTAAAGATAAAGGGTGAAAGGCTAAAAATTCTTCTAATAACTCCCCTTTGACACAGATAACACTGATTCTCTCTCCTGCTAAGTCTAGTAAGGGTAGTGTCAATACTGTAACCTCAGCGAGTGAACCTGTTGACACAAAAGAAAGAGTCCTTACTATACTCCAACCTCAGAACTCAGAAAAAAAGAAAGAGCATTGATGATCTAGCACTCATGCCATCCAAGTACATGCTTTCAAAAGACACACTGCTTATAATGAGGGAGGCTAGGCAGTAATGATGTGAAAGAGATTTTTCCTGTGGTGCCTTTTTAGAGAATAACACCCTAATTCAGCTACATTTATTTAGTTAGTTATTTTTACTGGGAAAGTCCAACTGGGTAACAAAAAAAAAATTTCAGCAAAGACCTGGGAAGAAAAGCTCCTCATAAAATATATCAGAAATGAACATGAGCCATGTACAACATAACAACATGATTCTTCCTAACATTGATCAGAAAATTGCAATACCTTATATACAGAGCTAGTTTTTACAGAGAGGCCCTGGACATGATGGAAGTACAAATGATAGTCATACTATATAGCAGAGTCAACAAATCTAAATTTAATGATTTATTTAGGTACAATAGATCTAGTTTCTGTCTATAATGCTGGAATGCACCCACTCGTGGCACTCCTTAAAATGGAGAACATTGATGTGTGTGCAGTGACTGAGACCTGGTTCAAGGCTCCAGAGAGCACCCCTGCATTACCAGGCTATAACTCATACCACACCTTTCGGCCATCTAACGTGGACTGGAACACCAAAGGTGGAAGTGTGTCCATATTCATTAAGGATATCCACACCTCCAGGCTAGTTGCTCAGCATAATGCAGCCGAGGTTATCCAAGTGCAACTAATTCTGGGCAAAACTGCAATCCAAATTGTAGCTTGCTACAGATCCCCCACCATGCCCCAGGATTCCCACTCCTCTTTTCTTGATATACTGGAAAATATTAGGGTTCAACCAAACACCCTAATGTTGGGTGATTTCAACTACCCCACCATTAACTGGGAAAACTACTCGTGTACCAATGCCTTTGCTCAGTGCTTTCTGGAATTCATAAATTCCAATGCCCTGTATCAACTTATCCACACCCAAACCAGGGGCAACAATATCCTAGACCTAGTCATTACCAAGTTGAGTGACAGGTGTTCCACACCTGAAGTCAACTCCTCATTGGTCAGATCCGACCATAAGCCAATCACCCTAAATATCCACGTCCCGCCCCACCCCCATTAAGGAAACCATGATAAAAAATTTCTCCAAAGCCAACTTCATGCTTCTTAAGACAGAAGTGGCGAACTTCATGACACCCATGCAGATGGACAGTACAGTTACGACTGCTGAATCCTACACAAATGCACTGTATAAGCACTTACACGAGTGCATGGATTGTGCTATCCCAAACCGAACCAAGACGCTATGCCCCCAAAAAAGGAAGCCAGTCTGGTGGTCCCCTGCCATAAACAAATTCTACAACAAAAGGAAGAAATTGTTGCAAAAGAGAGTAAAATCCCATGAGTGGAGGAGCTCCCTGGTCAGCCTCAGCAAGAAGATGAGATCCCTTATAAGATCCTCCAAAGCTAGCTATGAAAACAAGATTGCCACTGATTCTAAGGACAACCACAAAGCATTCTATAGCTATGTCAAGAATCTCAATGGCAACACTCAGATCTGCTCTGAGTTACAGCACAATGGCACAAAAATTACAGAACCAACTGATATTGCCAACATCCTGGCAGATAGGTTCAGTGCTAACATTACCCCCCTCTCACCCCCTAAAGGGCCCATATCTATACAGGAACAATGCAGAGTCCCTGTAATCACAACTTTACAGGTAAAAGCAGCACTCTCTAAAGCTAAAAACACAGCATCCATGGGACCGGACAACATCCCAGGCTGTGTTTTACACGAACTTCAGAACGAACTGGCTCCCCACCTAAGCACCATGTTCAGTCAGCCTCACGTCAGGCTTTGTGCCCACTGAATGGCACACAGCAACAGTTATCCCACTCCACAAAGGGGGAGCCACCACTGATCCTGGGAACTATTGCCCTATTAGCCTGACGAGACTGGTCTGCAAGGCCATGGGAAAGTATCATCATGGAATTCATAAACAAAGACATTGGTAACCTCCAAACTCTGGACCCCACTCAGTTCGGGTTTGTGAAAGGCAGATCTTGCCTCCTGAACCTGGTCGACTTCTTTGAGGTAGTCACCAAAGCCGTAGACAAGGGTAAAGTGGCTCACACAGCCTATCTTGACCTCGGCAAGGCTTTCGGCACCATCCCCCATTCTGGAATTATAGCTAAACTCACTAAACTAGGTATAAATCCCTATGTCACAAGATGGGCTTCCAACTGGCTCACTGACAGAACCCAAACTGTAAAAGTTGCAGACTCCAAGTCTGACTTCAAACCAGTGACAAGTGGAGTACCACAGGGTTCAGTCCTGGAACCTCTCCTGTTTGGTATCTACTTCTCTGAAGTACAAGCTAACACAGAAGGCCTCTGGCTAATGAAGTTCGCAGATGACTTCAAACTAGGAGCTATAGTCGAGTCCCCAAATGATGTGGACATCCTACAGAAGGGCCTCACTGAGACAGATGCCTGGTGTCAGAACCGTGGTCTCAAGCTCAGTGCCAAAAAGTGCATTGTTATTCCCTTTGGTAAAAACTCTGTACCCATGAACTACCACATAGGTGGCAGTCATATTAACACCAAATGTGTGATAAGAGACCTTGGGACCCAGGTGGACAATAGTCTCTCCTTTGATAATCACATTGCCACAGTAGTCAGGAAATCCTTCTACATGGCACACATCACAAAAGGGTTCTCATCCAGGAAAAAAGAGGTAATTGTTCCCCTCTACTCGACACTCATTAGACCCATTGTAGAGTAAAATGCCACTTTTGGAATGTATCTCACAAGACATCTGCAGCAGCTGGAAAGGCCACAGAAGTACCTCACAAAGAGAATTACTGGCCTCAAATAGATGCCCTACACTGATCGTCTCAAAAAAACTCCAGCTTTATTCTGTATCATATCGCTTACTCCAAGGTGATCTCTGCCTAACGTATAAAGCTATGTCAAACCCAGAGCTGTTGGACATGCTACACCTAAAGTAATCCCAATCCCTCTGAGCTACACTCTCTAAACATTGTCACCACAATAAACAGGACTTGCTGGAAGGATAGATTCCTGTCCCAGAGACTTCCAGTACTTTGGAACAAGCTACCCATCTATGTCAAGCAAAGTTCCTCGTTAACACTCTTCAAGAAAAATCTTGATGAGTGGATGGGAAATAGGAAATACACCCCGGGGATCACTTCTGTGATTCTGCTCGACAGGGGCACAGGAAATTAACTTTCTTGGGTTGGCGTAAGCCAGGGAACTTTGTTGGCTAGGCTTACTTAGGCCCTTGGGCTGATAACCTAGTACCTACCTATGAAGAAAGGATAGAATTAGATGGAAAGAGTTGAGATAGAAAAAGGGCGATATTGAATGTGTGCAGTAGACTGTGATTAGATATTAGAAGAGATATCTGCAGCAGTAAATTCTAGTATAAGGTGATGAGTGATTTAAGGTTAGGAAGGTTAGAGATATTGGGGAAAGGGTTGGATTTAACCTGGAGGATGTGGCAAAGGTAACAGTCAAAAAGGTATGCCATTAACTTTTTCTTGAAGTTTGGGATATTGTTGCTTGATTGAGTTGGGAGAGATTTCTGCATTTTAGTAACAAAGGTGACAATTGTGAGGGGTATTTCATGTGATATATTTATTGCTGGGGGCCAGATTCAATAAAGCCTACACTAAGTGTAGACAATAAGTATTCAAGAACATTCTTATCACTTTTTTTTTTTTGCTTTCTAGTCACTCAGAAAGATTATACTAAGTCAACATGTAATCTACACTAAGTCAACATGTAATCTACACTTTGTGGTGACCTTTATGAATCCCTGTCAATATTTAAAGCTGCAAGAATATTAGTAGGAAAATTAAAATTAGGAGAAAAATGTATGAATTATGTCTGTGTTATCTGCTTACTAGTGTAGGCATTATTGAATTCTGGGATGGATCTTAATGTGTAGGTAAGAGAATACAGGGTCTAGATTAGAAAAGTGTAGGGCATTTGTTGAGATGATTAAGGATTTTATGTGCTGTTTAGCTGAGATTTTAGAAAGTTGGGAAATTCAAGCCAGCTGAGGATTTTCATTACAATGCATTATTGTGTTGTATTTGTAAGGTTGGTAGTGAAATTATCTATTTTGTTGACTGTTCTAATTTTGAGAGAAGATTGTACTGCAGATTAGTATGATTGCAGAGGCATAGATGAGACTGAGAAGTAAATAAGTAGATTTGTAATAGTAAATTGATTTCTGTCTGTGGTCTGATGGGAAATATTTTGCTCTGTAGAATTGTTCTCATTTTTGATTTTTTTTGACACTGTATTATACTAATATGTGAGTTGGAAGAGGTTTATTATTTGTAGGTTTTCTTTGTAATCAGGCTTATTTAAAATTGTAGATTGTATTTTGGAGTATTATCCCACAATCCTTCTGGAAATGGGAGGGGTTATATGCTACTTGGTATACAACTTTATGCTAATTAATTAAATTTTCCACCTGCAAAGAAAAATCTTATTGAAAGGAAACAGTACATCATTGGTCGAGGTTCGCTTGAGCAAGTCTTCGGCCGTGTCGGGAATCCTTTCTCGTCCTTGGTAAGCCCTTCTACTAACTTTGATAATGAAGGTTTTTACAACAAACGTGAGCAGTTAACCAAGCTGCTCAAACGTTATAAATCCATTGATCTGGAGAATTGCTATTTTGTTCGGTGTATTGACTTGAACATCGTACCTAAAGGACTTCGTTTTTTTAAATGTCCAAATGGCGTAAGCGCAGGTGAGCCAATATTCAATACACTTGTCAATTTTTTTAATGAAGCGGGTTTGCGCTTCTTGAAGATATTAATTGATAATAACAGTGAGAAAATGGAATGTTTGAAAAAAGAAATAACTGATATAGAGTGCTATTTCAAACATACTCTTTCTGAAGTCCAGTTTAATGAATTAATTACTGACATTTTGCATGATATTGAACAACATACCGTTGACAATATCAATAGAAAGCATGGTAAGCTGGAGCGTGATATCGCTTCTTATAAAAACAAGACAGCATATAGTCATTTTGCAGCTTCTAGCAGATTTGCTAGAGCAAACAACCAAAAAGGGTACTATAAAAATGCTTCTAATAGAGAACTACTGTCGAAATCTTCCGCTACCAGTGTTATTCATAAAGAAATAGCAGGCACTAACATTGTGCCGTTAAGCAACGGGACAGTTTCTACTGTTGATTGTTCATCAGTAAATAATTCTGTACAACATGACAAAGGTACTGTGACGACCGACAATGATACCAGTCCGTTAGTATTGAATGACACTAATTTTCCATCAATAGGTGTTGATGGTAAGACTGCTGGTGCCAAGGTTGGGGCCAATTCCAGTGGTACTTTGACTGCACGGACTGTGAATCCCTCTTCCACCACTTTTTTCGGCAAGAAGAAACAAACGGATTTAAAAACTGTATTGACCCGAAGCAGGACATTTTTGAACTCTCAGTCCTCCGGGGACGAAACATAATTGATGAATGCAATAATTTTAGTATTATAAATTTAACAGAACATGTTTTTTCCCAACAGGAGTTAAATGTTTTAAAGCTGGGTTTTAATTTTGTCCCCAGCACAAGAGCTAATTATGTCAATACGGTAATTGACCTCAAAAAATATACAAGGAAGCTAAATCTGCATTATTTAATGCATTCTGTACAGGTTGATAGGCAGGATGTTTTCAACAAACCTTCTAGTTATTCTCCGACTTTGAACCATACTATAAAGGTGTTTGAAGAGTTGTGTATACAGGATATTGGCAACATGTTGCAGAGTAGTCCCAATTGTCACTCCAATATGACACAAGCTGAGAGGAAAGCTTTAAAAAATTTAACTGCTTTAACAAATCAACTAAGGTTCATGAAGAGTGACAAGGGGGGCAACATAATAATTATGACACAGAAACGTTATAGAGATAAGATGTTAGAACTTTTGAACAACACTGATGAATATGATGAAGTAACACTTTCAGATATACATCGTAGTCAGCGTTTCATACATTCACAATTATATGAAGCTCTAATGTCTGGCGACATCAGTTTTGATATGTACAATTTTTGCTTGGTTGATAATCCACGAATAGGAGTCATGTTTGGAATACCTAAAACACATAAATCAGTAGTTGATCCACCTTTCAGACCAATAGTGTCGTCTCCACATTCGGCAACTGAAGGCATTTCTTTGGTTTTGGATGCTATTTTAGGTTCCATCGTTGAGAAGCATGAATCCTTCATTCGTGATTCTTGGCATTTTTTGTCTAAATTCAACAGTTTTGCTTTAAGTAAGTTGTTTGATCCAAAAAGACATTTTTTGTTAACTGTTGACGTCATCTCATTGTACACATGTATACCCCATGAAGATGGTATTGATGCCATAAGAAGTTACCTGGCAAAATACAAATCTGAATATAGCAATTCTGCTATCTCCACTATTTGTATGTTATTGGATATAGTTTTATACAACAACTATTTTGTGTTTGGAGAAAAATTCTACAGACAAAAAAGAGGGGTAGCAATGGGGTCCTCAGCGGCGCCAGCTTATGCCAATCTAGTGATGGCTTGTTGGGAGTTAGAATACATGCCATTATTGAGAAAGAATTTCAACATTTTCTTTTATTCACGCTTTGTGGATGATTTGTTTTTTGTCATAGAGGGTGATTCTAGTATTGCCAATAATTTTTTGTCGGACATTAATTCCTTTTCAAACTATTTAAAGTTTACTATTGGGAAAGCAGGTTTGTGTGTTAACTTTTTAGATATCTCTCTTATATGGGATTTCGAAGAATGCAGATTTCACAGTCGTATTTATAGGAAAAAAACTTTTAATAATGCCTATTTACATTTTCGAAGTGGACATGCTAGACATGTCACTAAGAACATCCCTAGAGGTCAATTCATCAGGGCATGTCGAATGACTTCGAAAGAAGTGGATTTATTAAAAGAATTCGAATTTATATCATCACTATTTTTGAATAGGGGATATGATAAGGAATTGATCAGGGCTTCGGCTGAGGAAATTTTTTACAAACGAAAAGATGGTTATCCCTGTATATTAAGTTTAACATCATTTAGTAATGATGATGGTTTGATAAACAGGAAAATCAATGACAATCATGAGAAACCCGTTTGTTGTTTCAACATGAGTTCTGATAGTGGGCGTATACGACGCCTACTAGAACAAAACTGGCGAGTTATTCAGGGCAATTTGGATATTTGTAAGATATTAGGTAATAAACCTTTTTTTGTTGAAAGGAATCATTTTAACATTAAAAAAGCTTTAGAGCATGATGTTACGGGGGCATTGAATAAAGTGGATCATACTTTGATGTCAAACAGAAAGGGCATGCACTGTTGTTACGTTTGTAACATGTGTCGCTACATTTCTATAGGTCCCTATATTTCTGTAGCTTCCTTTGATAAAACTTTTGAGGTTCCTGGATCCGTTAACTGTAACACTCAGGGGGTTATTTACATAGCATTGTGCTCCACTTGTCCAGCATACTATGTAGGTATGACCTCACGACAGTTAAAGGTGCGTATTAGAGAGCACTTATACAGCATTAAAATGAGAGATGAAACTAATGCTCTCTATAAACATTCTTTGGCTTGTGGTAATTTTAAAAAATTTTTATTTTCTATTTTGGAAGTTTGCCATAGGGATATGAGAGATGGCGATTTTAAAAATTTTTTACTGCAACGTGAGACTTCATGGCAAATTAAATTGCGATCAGATAGCCATCCAGGACTCAATGAGTCAGTCAATATAAAGTGTTATTTAAAGCATCGTTCTTTAAAAGTTAACAAAGATATTGACATGGTTTTACTCCACTTTCCTAACTGTTCAGATTAGTTGATTAAGCCTTAGGGGGTCTTTTTAAAAGTTAATTGTTTAATTGATTTTATTTGTGTTTGTAAGTATTTAATGAGCATGAATTTGTTGTGTTTTATTCTGATGAAGTCCACGGACGAAAGCGGATAAATAAATTTTGAATACGCTATTTCTGTTTGATACCATTTATTGTTTTGTCTCTCAGCCCTGGTTTTTGGTTATTTATTCGTTTGGTTATCAGCACTTTTTTGTTTTCAGCTGAGGATTTTCATTACAATGCATTATTGTGTTGTATTTGTAAGGTTGGTAGTGAAATTATCTATTTTGTTGACTGTTCTAATTTTGAGAGAAGATTGTACTGCAGATTAGTATGATTGCAGAGGCATAGATGAGACTGAGAAGTAAATAAGTAGATTTGTAATAGTAAATTGATTTCTGTCTGTGGTCGGATGGGAAATATTTTGCTCTGTAGAATTGTTCTCATTTTTGATTTTTTTTGACACAGTATTATACTAATATGTGAGTTGGAAGAGGTTTATTATTTGTAGGTTTTCTTTGTAATCAGGCTTATTTAAAATTGTAGATTGTATTTTGGAGTATTATCCCACAATCCTTCTGGAAATGGGAGGGGTTATATGCTACTTGGTATACAACTTTATGCTAATTAAGTGTCCCTTTTTTGGATAGTTAGGGCTTTTCGCCCGCATTTAAAATACATGCAGTAGGTAGATCCGAAAGTCAAAATTTTCCATAATAAAAGAAAAGCATTCACTCTAACCTTTCCTTTGATGATTTCTTAAATTTATTGTAGTCTCCCAAAACAACATCCTTTAAATGGAAGTCTGTCTGGTGTAGTTGCCCATGACAAAAATATTTATTCATTCATTTATACATTCATTCATTGCTTTTAGAAGAAAATTATTACATAACAACTGCTACGACTTTAAAGAGGCAAGTTCAATAACCATTTTCTCAAAATACAAAAAAGTGCTTCTTCTCTTTTCAGTATATATTAAAGGTACCTCTTCCATTAGACCACCCATCTTACAGTTTTCAACATTATTTTGTTGTGCAATGCAGTATTAACATGTTCTCCTTTCTTTTTGGTACCATTTTATTATTTCATATATATGTATTGTATCAGCATATATTGCTTGTACTTGTACCCTTTTATGAAATTACTCTCCATTATTTTATTTCTTGGTATTTGACTCAGCATGCCCCTGCCAGCTTTCTGTATTTGTTGGGTTACATCTTCCATTGAATTTGATTAACATATAACATTGCGCCTTTAGGTTTGTTTATTAAACATGCAAAGAACAAGGTAATGATGGGGTAGGAATAGGATCATTACCGCAATTTCAATGAGGTTCATATTCATTGTCTAGTTAAGGAGAAGTCAAACCATGTTATCATTGGTATACAAATTGCCTGCTACCTTACTTTTTGTCTGCAGTTTCCTCATTTAATTACTAACCAAGTCACAAGTTGTTTGATTCTTAACTCCTTTACTGATGACATTTTTCAAGAGGACTGTACCCAGACTGTTGACTGTTTTGGACATTTTTATCTTTGAATACAAATATAAGTCTCTCCAACATGGTGTGGCATATTTTCATGAAATTTGTGGTGGAGCAATATTTGGCTATGTCCAATAAAGACATTAATATGTCAAAAGAAGAAGTGGTTGCACTGTTAAGGAAGATTTGTACAACATGACTTGAACTAAGAACAAACTTCTTGGATCGTGAAGAACTATGACACTGATAGATATTTTGAGCACTTTTGCTCAGTTTAATGATATACAAACTTCGTCAGAAAACATTCATATTACATTCCAACTTCCTTATATACAAAATTGACTTCTCAAAAAGAACCACCAAAAATTCAAAATGTGTGCTGTCACATCCCGTTATACCACTTGAGTACACTTTATATTTAAATTCCCATTAAATCCTAGAAGTGCATCAGCTGTTAAAAATCGCTGCCATCTCAGTTCACAGAGTTCTGTATAAGTATCTATATCACCTAGAAATTCATGTATTTGTTCCAAAATTAAAAACGAAATTTTGGCAATATCGTCCTTATTGTCTCTTTTCTTATAGCAGTGGCATGTTCCTTAATTCTGTCACGTAATCTTCTAGTGGTTTTACCCACATAAAATTGTGTGCAAACATCGCAAATAGCCAAATAACATTTACCATTACAATTAAAACTACCTGGAATATTAAATTTGAAATTACAATGTTTAAAAATATCTATCACTTCAATAAATTTACAAACAGAGCAATTATTGCATTTAAACATACATTTAGCTGATCTAAAACTATCACCATCATTAATAAATTATTTTATGATGTTCAAAAATATTTTTCAAAGCATGTGTTTTTATAACTAAACTTAGGGCAACTACCCAACCCATGACGCAAATCCTAATTGCCCTGAATTATATACCAGTTCATACTTAAAAAAATCTCTTTAATGGCATAAGTCTCCTTACTAATTGGAAGTGAGAAACCTAAACCAAAACCAGCTGTATTATCTTTTTTCTTATTATTCTTAGACTCAATCCCATATCTTAATATTGGTTTGAATCTACTATGTCTTTGTTTCACAACTTCCTTATAATTTCTGTGGGATATTTTCTTTGAATGAATAAATGCTTCAAAAATGTACATTCTTTAATAAATAATTAATCATCACTAATTATGTATGAGAAACACATAAATTGTCCTTTGACAACATTTATCTTCATAAATATGGGGTGCTGATTTGTGAATTCCAAAGATTTTTCTAAATGAACATTTACAAAAAATACTTGAATGAAAGTTAAATCGTACTTTGTCCAATGTAATCTCTACATCTAAAAATTGGACAGTTTTCCCATAATTGGACAATATAAACTTTAAAAATCCTAAACTATCTGATAATTTTATTAAAAATTCATCAAGCTCTGATTTTGTACCCTGCCATACAAAAAAGATGTCATTGATGTATCTTTTGTGCAGTTTCATCTTGTTGAAGCCTATCAAATATTGTAAAGTATTGGCTTCCAAAGAGCCTAAAACTAAATTAACATATGCAGATGTCATTTTGGAACCCATAGCTACCCCACTTAATTGGCAGTAGACTTTATTACTAAATGTAAAAAAATTATTTTCTAAAACAAGTTCTGTAAATTCACAAATTGTATCTACTATATCTTTATTTAGGAAAGTGTACTTGTATACTGTCTCTTAAAATCTAAACATTCCTGATATGGAATATCGGTGTATAATGATTCAACATTGAGTATTACCAAAAATTTGTCTAAATTAATTATTTTATACTTAAAAGGTTCATTCAGAAATACACAGGTCTCTTTTAAATAATATTTAGTTGTCTGGACAATAGGGTTCAGTTCTCAACCTAAAATTTCAGAAATACTCTGTTTTAGTATTCTTGGATGAGACAGTCAGTCTAAAGGGTGTATTTAATTCATCTTTGTGCATTTTTGGTATGCCAAAGAGTTTTTCTAGACTTGGATGGTCATTAGTCATATACCTATATTCGTCCAAAGTGATGTGATTCCTTAATAGCATCGTTAGCAACAATTCCTCTATGCTATTTCATTTTTTCTTAGCTTCAAAAAGTCACAATATTTTAAAAATTATTGTCTTAGAGTTTGCGCAATAGCTGAAGCAGATTTGTGATTTTCAACAACCCCTATCTCTGTCCCTTTATCTGCTCTAATCATTCTTAAATACTGTTAGGTGCAGTAATTATAACAAGTTTCTATTTGCAGTGGTAGAACACGCACCTTATGATTTAAGGGAAGGAAATTATAAAAACCAGGTGGAGCAAAGAGAAACTGAATGGCAAGTAAGATTAGAGGCAGACAAACCACCAGGTTTAAATGACACCATAAATATGAAATTTTTCTGAAGGACCGTAGGCTGGCTAAAGGAGTTTAGATGATAAAGGGTTAAATAGAGTGGCAAATAACATTGGATATGTTCTTTAATTGTATTTTTATTGTGATTGGTTAACATGATTTTATTTCAAGTATTTAAGTTCATGTATCTTTCATGTAATTAATTTCTGAAGAAGTCTATTGCAATTGGCAAAAGCATGAACTAAAGTTACATTAACACTAAAGAGTTGTTTTAAAGCTTGTGTTCTGGCTTAACAGTGATTTTAAGTATTTATTTCTTTTTTTTACCATTGTTTGGAGACCGTTCCAGTTTGTAATTTAAAATATACTTTAAATTAAGTTTCCTAAGGAACAGCCTAAAATTGAGCAATGCATTAGTGAGATTGTCTCGCTGTGAAAGAATATATGTAAAACCCTTTTTTAACAAACTGAGATGGTGATCTGAAGAAATGACAAACTAAAAATAGAACAGTCAGTGGTGTCTCTGTGGTGTAATCATATCTTTATCTCCTCCCCATCCTCCAACCTTGGATTCTTCCTCATCCCCTGTTCAGTCTCCTAGTTCCTTGGCCTCTTCCTCACTCAAAAAATCATTTATAGTTTGAAGTAATGAAGCTGGATTAAGTGGTGTTTCTACTACTGCATCTCTGGTGGTATCATTGTGGTTATTAGTCTTACCTAAATCTTCTAATGTTGGAAAATCATCTAGGGAATTTAGGTCTACAACTCTGGTGGTACCTTGGTTGAATAATGTATTAACATCTGTAATATCTTAGTTTTTACCAGCTAAAATGTATGCCTGATGATTTTTGTATTGCTCTAAATATCTGTTTAATTTTTTTTCTTTTTAATAATGACCAGGGCCATATGTCTCTTAATCTTAGCTGGTATGCTGTCTCACAAACTTTTATATGAATAGAAATTTGGATGATTAACTACAAGATGCTACAATTATTTTATCTCCTTCAAAGCTTCTGCCTTTACAATGTTATGATTTATTAAAAGTTTGAGTAGTTTTACACCAGTGTCATTCTATAATTGACATAAATCACGATATATGGGACAGCTGTAGGTGATGCTGTTCAGCTGGTTTTGGTTTAAGTTTCCCACTTCCAATTAGTAATGATATGTATGCTATTAAAGAGATTTTATGTAGGAAATGGTGTATAATTCAGGGCAATCAGGATTTGTGTCATGTGTTGGGTGATTGCCCTACCTTTAGTTATAAAAAGACACATACTTTGAAAATATTTTTGAGCATTATAAAAATTATTTGGTTATTAATGATGGTAGTAGTTTTAGAGCATTACATGTGGCATGTTTAAGTGTAATAATTATTCTGTTTGTAAATTTATTGCACTGATATTTTTTAAACATTGTAATTTTGCATTTAATATTCTAGGTAGTTTTAATTGTAATAGTAAAATGTTATTTATTGGGCTATTTGCAATGTTTGCACACAATTTTATGTGGGTAAAACCACTGGAAGATTATGTGACAGAATTAAGGAACATGTCAGTGCTATAAGAAACAGAGATTATAAGAATGCTATTGTCAAATATAGTATCATTCATTCTGGACATTCTTTTTTTAAGTTTTTATTTTTGGAATAAATACATGAATTCATAGGTGATATAGATTCTTATATAGAATTCCATGAACTGAGATGGCAGCTATTTTTAAAAGCTGATGCACTTCTGGGACTTAATGGGAATTTAAATATAAAGTGTACCCTTAGGACAGGACATCACACATTTTGAATTTTTGGTGACTCTTTCTGATACGTTATTTTTGTATATAAAGAAGCTGAATTTTAATATGAATTTTTTTCTGATGAAGTTTGTATAGTATTAAACCCAATGAAAGTGCCAACATATCTATGTTGTTGTTTGTTCTTAGTTTGTAAATAAGTCTTCTTAGTGGTGTTTTTCATTTATTATTTGAACTAAGACAAGCTCCACGCAATGGGAAAAATGCCTTGGTTAAGTCAATATATATATATACATATATATATATATATATATATATATATATATATATATATATATATATATATATATATTTACAGTATACATACATTTATATGGGAAAAGGTTAGAAAAGTGTACCTGGTGGTTGTAGACCAATAAGGTTTGCTGTGCAATACATTAAGGATAATGTAAATGCCGGAACTGAATCTTTCAAAGTCAAACATGCGAAGACTCAGTATTTTATTGCAATATACACATTAAAATGCAGATAAGTCCATGCAAATGTAGCATATACTTTTACAACAATGTAATATCTATTCAACTAAGCACCAAGACCAATATAGTTTTAGACTTCTGCTTTTGACAGGTAAGCCATTCCTTATTAGTAAACTAAACAAGTTAGATATGTCAAACATACTGCTGTTATAGATTACAGAACAACTAAGCAACAAGCCTTGGAAAACCTTGTATGAAAAACAATTAGGAGATAATCTAGGATATGTTCAAGGAGTCCCACTTGTTTTTGTCCTTGGCGTGTACTCGTTTACATTTAAATGGCAAAAACATCCTGTCAGACATTTTCTTTTGTCTATACACTATGGACATTACATTACAAATTGTGAGCAATCACAAAATCCAAGCCTGCTTTCAAGGTTTTTATAGCTGGGGTTTTGAAAACAATATAATTGTAAATATACCAAAAATGAAGCATTTGCAGCTTGGGTCCTTAGCAAAATTGCTTGAGTACATCATCAGGAACGAGACTAAAAATAGTGGTTGAGAAGTTAGACTTGTTTTAAATACAGAATTAATCATTAAGAAATGTGACATGATCATAGAGTGTGTGAGATACATAAAGTCAAAAAAGTAGATGATGTAAAGACTATGTGTGTCTCCTTACTCTATCCCAAAAGAGAGTACTGTAACATACATTGAAGGTGTGCAATGAAAACCAGGCATAATTAATGTAAGACACTAACACATGGGGGTAGGCTTGAAAATGTAGACTTTTGTTCTACATTATAAAACAGATGAAATGCTTTGGGGATTTAAAGCCTTGAAAGACCCCCATACATATGGGAATGATTCAGACTGTTTGTCTTTTCAGCTTTTCCTGGTTAGGGGTTGCCACAGTGGAACTCCAGTCCCCTAATGATTGGCAGTAGATTTTTTTATGGTGCCAAGTTGCCAGCCCGATGCCCAACCTTCAGCGAAGGCACGTCCATTTACGCATGTCTTTCGAGGCCACTCGACCACGGGGAGGACATTCACACAGAAAGCACTCCAGCCGAGAATCAAAACAGGAGAACCTCTTGCTGAGATGTAACAACGCTACTGCTGTACCACCGCGGCTTGCATGGGAATGATTCAGACTAAGAAAACATAATATAAATAGTACTATTATTCTCTGAAGAGCCTTTGCAAAAAGTAATGGAAAAAATAGTTGGTTTGAAGAAAGAGTTAAGGTTAGGAATGCATTACTGCAATCAGTGAAGATAGTGAACATTTAGAAAAACTTTAATGGGCCTTATATGATGATTTCATTTCAGTGTTTTTGTAGGAATTACAGGGCATTATGTTATGTATGAAATTATTGTATAAATACTCTTAGATTGTATTGATTGCTGCAGAGGCAAAGCAGTAACAGCACCTTGAGTTTCATTGAAGAAAAAAACATTTTAAGTTACTGCTTGAAAGAAGAATACATGTGCCACTTTTATATAGCAATATGGCCTGGGATTCATAGATAAGTGCTTTGCAGCTATGTGGTGCTGAAGTTCAAGGATACAGTAGCACAACATGGCTAGTAGTTACTTGGATATGAATCAGGGATTGCATAATGTCAGTAATTGACAAAAATGAAGTGCTTAGGATATTATTGCAGCCACATTCCAGGGACAAGCAGCATTGGGCAGACTCAAGGGAGGAATCATATTGTAAAAGTGTTCATGACTGTGTGGCACAAAACTACAGTGCTATGAGTGGATTCTCAGATGTACATGAAACTATGACCACTTATGTGTGTAGAGAAGCACTTCATTACTTCCACATGTGCAGTGGCAGATGGGCCAAGAGTGCAACCCAAAGAAAACACACAAGGGTAACCATAAGGCACTTTTTGTGACCAGATGCTATTTTTTCATATAAGAAGAAGAAAGTGGCTGGGGAAAAGTGGTAGGGAGCAGGGTTTCAGGGGCACATAAATAAAATGCAGATGCAGACAGGGGTGCCATTGACACAAAAGGTGGGGATAGTAGTGGATAGATACATGCTGACAAAGGGTGAACACTTGGTGATGGGAAGTACTAGATAACAATCAAGGTATGGAGAATGATACTTGAGGTGAGGTCACACATGGATGGGAGATGAGGCACGATACAACACAAATTATGCCATGCTGGCTAAGTGACACAGACATTAATGACCTTTGTGGCTGACAACATTTTAAGACTGTACCTCTGGTGGTCTGGTGGTCAGGGCCTGTCAGTCACATGACTTGACCAGGTTTGCCAGGAGCATACTTGTGAAATGAGTGTCAAGCTGCTTGAGCACCTTATATTTCAACAGCCTGTACAGCTGATGGTAGGGGACCACTGGTGATATTTCTGAACTACTTAAGAGATGGAACTTCTACTTCCCACCTGTATAGTGGCCATAGAAGCCACCAGTCAGCCCTCCAGGTTGCCTTTGGCAGGCAACCTCCTTCCTCAACTGAGGCACAGGCCTAACACCAACTGCTAACCCAGCACCAGAGGCATTGAACAGCACAAGCTGAGGTGAATGCTGCCACTCCCCTGCCACAAGTGGACCTGCAGAGGGAAAAGAAGCAAAAAGAGGACTCATTAGTATAAACATATTATGCATATTGTTTAAGCTGTACATTGTAGAAGTTCACATGACATGCACATCCCATCACTTGGAGAAGTGTTTTTCATTCTTAACTGCCATCTGTTTCCCATTTGAAACTGCTAGTTTTAGCTTTGGCTTGTGTGAGGGCCTATTTGATGTACAAATATATTGCTTATGCAAACTTTTTATTTATTTATCAAAGTTTAAGTGTGAGGTAGTGTTTCATTTGGCCAGAGATAACGAATGGGCATGTAGTGCATGTGTTCACTCTGTGATAACTCACCTGCCATTTATTTCTATCAGACTAACTTTACTTCTATTAGGTTTCTGACAGGACTTTATCGTTTGGGCATTTACAGGGCAGTTATGCTTGTGTTCATGTTGTGACAACTTACCTGCTATTTGTTTCTGTCAGACTAATTTTACATATAAAGGGTCCTTGACAAGATTTTGTGTACTGCATGTGCATTACTTTGTTTTTGGGACTTTGTGTGAATGGCTAAGTGTAAGTGTTCTGTTTGTGTAGACTTTCAACAACTTACCTTCCTAGTGACTCATTCCAGTGATCCTAGCTGCATCTGATGTATCATCCTTGATCATAGTATGGATACTTACCCTGCTTCTGCTGGTCTGACTTTCATAGTTGCTAGAAAAAAAAAAACTCACCAGAAAGCCCTTGCTGACTATGCAGGCTCAGTGAGCACCTCAACAGATGGTGGGTGAACTTGCAGTAGCCATTTATTGTTCTTCAAACCATTCACTTACCTCTCAACCTTCATCTGGTGTAGTCCATTCAGCCACCTTGAAACAAGAGTCAGCCATGTCCGTTTTGGCTGTTCAAGTGGCCAAACCGGGTACAGGAGAAGCATCTTTACTGGGACATGGAGTTTCACCAGAGAAGCTACTGAATGTATCTTGGGGAATAGACCACTTGAATGGGGTAGAGATTCCTGTCAGAGTCCATCACAGAAGATACCTTTTAAGAAAAAAAAAAGGTTAAACATTGTTCACCTGAA
This sequence comes from Protopterus annectens, assembly GCF_019279795.1. Taxonomy (NCBI): domain Eukaryota; kingdom Metazoa; phylum Chordata; order Ceratodontiformes; family Protopteridae; genus Protopterus; species Protopterus annectens. The sequence continues at coordinate 1,194,769,580 of NC_056745.1, forward strand.
GATACAGTCTCTATAAGTAAAGATGATTTATTTTTTTACCCTAAGAAATTGCTGCAGATGGTGAATCTTGGTACACACCCTTCAGTATCTGTTAAGCAGGTCTCTTGAAATATCCCTGAAGAAGACAGGTCAAATAAGTCTGACAGAGACAGGGCTTTTTCTCATGCAGGTTATTGAGCCCAGTATTCTGATGCTGAGGAAAACTGGTCTTCACAACCTCTCTGTGAGGTAATTTGTTTTCTCAAATTGTTCCCAAGGTGAATGAGGTGTTTTTTTATGGGAAGTAATGTGTTTCCACAATAATGAAAAGATTTTATAATATGTTGTAAGTGGATTTTTCTCACTCTGTGCCTATTCCTTTTCTAGTGTCAGCCTTAGAGTAGGTATATTTTGCTCCCTGTAACAACTCTTAAGTCATAATCTTTAGTCCCATAAAAGCAGATAGGCTTTACAAGTTTCTTAAATTGACAGTCACTTATTTTCTCTCCTTGGTTCTCATCATGCAGCAAGCTTGACTTCTACACCAACAGTTAATAGGCTACTAGTATCATAGAGGGGACTTTGGAACAGATTTGGTAGCAGAACTTTTTTTATTCTACCTTAGTCCCATAGATGGAAGTTTGTGATTTTTTTTGTATAGACATTTTCACTGCTCTAGTTACCACTATTTCCCCCTGAAGAGTGTCTGTCAATCTTAGACACATTTCTAGTATCTATCCATACCTTAAAGGTTTGTATGATTACACAGATTCTGTGTCTAGGGCCTATGATTCTGTTACTGTTTGAGAAGGTGTACATGGATACCAAGTCAGAAGTTTTCTGTTAAAGTAAAGTCTGAATTTTTGAATTCGGATTTAGAGATAAAAGCTTTTTTAGCCCATCTGCAAGTCTGGTCTACAAACAATTTGATGAAAGAGGTAAATTAATTTCAGGGAGTTTCTAAGATTTTTCAGAACATCCTTTCATATTTCTCAGATCCCCTTTCATGTCTATGAAACAAATAGAGATGGCAGGAGGAGCATAACAACAAACAGGAACTTTTCCAATAAAAGGACAGTCAACAACTTTATGATGGCTATGCTAGCATGCTTCCTTCCCACTTACCCCAAACTCTCAAAACCTGCCCTAACAACTAGGTCTGTTCATTCCCCTTTGGCCACAGATTGTGACAGACTCACAGGGGTTAAAGTGGTTCAGGAGGGGTACAGTTGGCACTGGATAGAAAAACATCCTTTCATTGGAGTTCCTCCCCACCCTCTGAACCAGAGTATTTTCTTCACGTTCTTCAGTTTTGCTCACCCTAAGAGTCAGAAAACAGTTTCATTTATTGAAGGACCAAAGGCTTCTATTCCAGAATGCTTTTGATCCAAAAAAAAGCAGCCTTCTTGGAGAACAATTTTAAATATTCCCTTTTTATTTCAGTATGGAAAAGTTCCAGTATTCAAGATATTGACCCTTCAGAGTCTGATATCTGTTATTCCCCAGGGAAGCTTTGTGGTAAGTAGTGATCTGAATGATTTCTGAATTTCTGTGTATGGGTCACACAATCAATTTTCTGCATTACTTTTTGGGTTATCTGCTGCTTCTTGTGTATTTGTAAAGTGTTTAACTCTAGTCATTGCTTATAGCAGACTGAATGGCACTTATTTTTCTTCCTTATTTAGATGACTTATCTATGCAGAGTCTTCTCCCAGATGCCTTAACATTATTCTCAACTCTTGACTAATCTTGGATGTCAGATAAACATTCAGAAATTCTCCATGGCACCACTTCACACTGGATTGTTCTCCTAGGATGTCATATACATTTCACAGTAAACGTCTTTGCTGCAGGAGAAGGTGGAGTTTTGTCTGAAAACCTTCTTGAACATCTCAGTTCAATCTAGGACTTCAGACAGAGAGTTTTTCAGGATTGTGGGGTTCAAGAAATCTATGATTCTCATGATTTCTCAGTAGGTTGTGCATGAGAAAAATTCCATGGTATTTCATAAACACATGGACCCAATACTTAGATCCTTTAGATTTTCAGAAACCTATCTTGGGCTTTGTATAAATGGAGCTGCACTGGTGGGGACTACAAATACAAGCAAATTATGTGCCTCCCCTTTTCCTTTCAACCTCCAAATCTGTCTGTAACTAAAGGTGCCTCAGAATTTTCTTGGGGGGCACATCCTCTGGGGCAAAGGTGCAAGCCCTTTGGGATTCTTCAGACAGACCAAAGCATGTACTTTTAAAATATATGTTGGCTGTGATCCATGCCTTTAAATTTATTTATTATCTATGGTCCCCTGGACCTTGCCTGATGATTATAGACAATACTATAATGATGTGGTACATCAATAATCTAGGGGACAAAAGGTTGCACCTTCTATACAGGCTGGCTTTGATTGCTTGGATGTTAACTCTACATTGTCCTTTAACCCTCCAAGCATATTACTTTCCAAAAGAGCAAAACAAAGTGGCAGATAAACTGAACAGGACCAGGACAGAGCTTCACGAATGCAATTTAAATGAGGGAGTCTTCCTGGTATTGATCCGGTTCTGTAGAACACCTCAACTAGATATGTTGTCCTTTCAAAACATACAACTTAATAAATGTTTTTCACTCACTTGCAGAAGAATTTTTTTTATCAACTTCTACCCTTTCCACTGATATTAAGGGTAATTCTGAAGATTAAGAACTCAAAAAAATATTTGGAGTGACCCCCTTTTTCCCCAGGTAGTATTAGTTCTCCCTTTGTACATAACTGGCCAAGTGCAATTACCACAAGCTTCCTCACTCTCTGGATCTACTTGCACAAGACAGGTAGAGTTTGATACACCCTAATCTCAAACTTCTTAAATTATCTGCTTGGATTATGATACCATTTAGGTACCTCTTTTTAGAGGATGTGCAGCTACTACTAAAGAAGGCAAAAAATCCTGCTACTTGAAACTCTTATCTTGCCATGTGAAAGAATTTTCTAGTTGGGGCTTACCATATAATCAGGGGCCCTATCTGGGATTGTACCACTGGTGCTCAAACATTTGTTTGAGTTACTAGCTTCTGGCCCTCAAACTACTTTGTCAAAGTACATCTTGCTACCAATTCAGTATGTCTGCCCGTGAATCCAGCTCTTCAGTGCTTTGTTAGTAAAACAGTTTTTGATAGGAGTGTTTCACCTGAGATCACCTTGCAAAGAGACTGTTCCTTCCTAGGACCTTAACTTTCTGCTGGAAAAGGTAAACAATATCTTCATGTGAACTCATGTATCAGGCAGATTTAAAGCTCATTGCATGGAAAACTGTTCTATTTGCTCTGAAGACTGCAAGATGAGTGTCTGACTTGCAGGTTCTCTTGGTAGGTAAACCCTATCAGGTCAGCTTTTGGGATAGGGTATCAGTAAGAACAAATTCCTTATTCATGCCTAAGGTTATTTCAGAGTTTTTTTTAAATCATGCCATCAGTCTCTCAGTATTCTGCCCTAACCCTCAGAACCATGGAGAAAGGAATCCACATACTCTGGACCAGAGGAATAGCTTGCTTTTGTAGCACCTGGGGGCTAATTTCCCAGCTCTTCATTTGAAGACAAAAAAAAAAAAGGTCTGCTCCTTATACTGGCACACTAGTTAGATACATGCCCCCTTCCTCCTGCCTCAGCCCTTCAATGGATGAGAAAAAAAAAATCCACAATTTAGCGATTGGTGCATACCTGAAATGCAAGAGCCAACCAGGTACTGCCTTTGCACCCCACCCCTGTCCCTCCTCAGAAGGGGCAGTTTAAAAAGAAAAAAAAAAACATATGTGATCTGGTACTTGGAGTTCCTGAAATGCAGGATCCAACCAGGTTCCTTTTCTGGTCTCTGCCATCAACTCTGTTTCCTCAGATTTTATTTGAGAAAAAAAAAAAGAAAGCAATGAATCTTTTTTTTCTTTTAAACTGTAGCAAAATGGTTGCTACAAATAGCTTAGACCACACAGGGAGTACTGCAGCACTCAGGTTTGACTGCAAATGCAATACTGGTTTTAACAACCGGTATACACCAAACAATGATCAGGATCAGTCCTGGATGGCCAGTCATGCACCCTACCATTTTGAACTCAGGGCACCTTTCACCCATTCTACCTATGCTACTGCACTGGACATACACAGGCAACTCATGTACTCCACTGACTCTACCAGGTCCTTTAGAAAAGCCAGTCAGCTATTTATTTCTTATGTTGGGACAAAAAAAGGACAGCCTATGTCAAACAGATGATTTCTAGTTAATTTTCCTTTTGTTATCCCCACCATTATAAACCAGTGGGTCTATATCATATGAGCGAATTGCACAAATTGTAAACACTCATAATATCGAACGTACCGGACCTCGAAGTGCTTTTTCTGAGATCGCGGTACAATAAAGAATGGGATGTTTGCCCTTTCCTCACTGTAGTGCGATCTCAGAGTTGGAATATATATTTAGCAGGGGGGGGCGCAGCCCCCCCACAATAGGAAGTTCGAGGTCCGGTACATTCGATATTATGAGTGTTCGCAATTTGTGTGATTCACTCATATGATATAGACCCTAAACCAGTTGCAGATAATAATAATAAGACACATTCTCCAAGGGCCTTGTCTTCTTTGATAGTAAATTGGAAAGGGACTCTAGAAACTTTCTAGAGACAAGCTTCATGGTCCTCTGTATGTACCTGTACAAGGTGTTACTTACTGGATTCTTTTGTCTAGATCCAGGGCTAGCATTACTAGGACCAATCCCCAGGGGCTTTTGGATCCAAATCCTTTCTTCTCCCAAGTTTGATAGGTTTTGGTAAACAATCTATATAGCCTAAAGGCTACTACAGCAATGGGAATGATGAAGATAGTACAGCTGTGTAAGCTGCTCTTACCTGTAAGAGTAGATGTTTGAATTCCTCACTGTTGCAGTAGCAATATGCACCCACCATCCCCCTAATAGTATATAGAGTTATTTTTGGGAAATAGATTGATGTTTATTTCTAGTTTTTTTTAGCTCAGGATGAGTACTCTACATTGTAACTATTAGTAAGAAAGTCCTGAAGATTTTCCACTGTGACTGCTGATTTTCTCCTCTTATGGCTGACCAGTCAGCAGTCAGACAGGAAGTGAGGGAGGGAGCCATAACTTTTGGACACTGTTTGGTTGTTGTGTTGTGGGCAAGACACAATCCATATAGTCTAAAGGCTACTATAGTAGTGAGAAAGTTGAGCATGTTCTGTTATGGATAACTGCAACTTAGACAATTGTACTTTGCTAGAGACATTTCCAACACAGGAGATAGATCACCAACACAGAAGAAGCTTATAGAGGTGAAGAACTTATTGGTATTCCTTTCTCAAGAAGTGAAGTGGGTACTTTTACCTGGGGGTGGCCTGCATGTGAAGTTCTCAACCATCAATGTCCTCTGCGGGCAGATGAAGTACCCCACCTACGCATGACTGTCAGAATGGCCATGGATACCATACATCTGATTATTCCTGGCATGAGGCAAGTCATCAGGGTGCACATGTGAGCTCCCATAATCTTAATCTGTCCCTTCCATGGACTGCATCAAACTTGAAGACTGCAGGCAACCCCAGAACACATTGCTAATATTTATGACATAGCAGCTTAACAATGCATATGAGGATGTGATGCCTGACTCTCTACAATCTACTACAAGACTGCATGGCTACCACATCAACCTCCCACAACCCTAGCTCATTTGACTGCATTACTGTCATCTGTCACTGTGCTCCCCCACCTGGGAAAATGATGAGTATGCCTTGCCCACACTCTAACCTTGGTGTGTAATGTGTGATGCACAGTGTGGCCAGTCTCTGCACTATGTTTTGCAGCCTAAGGTTTATAAGGTATACATTTTTTTTCTATGTTGTCATTGTCGTGACCTACAGGTGTTAATCTGGCACCATCTCCTTGCTAGTACTGTTTTGTATTGTGCCCATCTCTGCCTCTTATGGGGTCTTATTGCTGTCTGTTCCTCCTCTAACTGCTAATCTGCTCTTCATCTGCTGTTTCAAAATGTATAGTACACCCTCCCGGTAAAGGACTTTTTTAAATAAATTAGCATAAAATTGTTTCATATGTTTTAATGCATTCTACAACTGGAATGGCTCCACAACAAAGGAGGCACATGGTCTGGTGATTTTCACAGCTATTATTTTAGTTTGGGCATTAATTTATTTTGTTCCCAGTAATTAGGGGTCCCCAAAATGGTTAGTGTCATGGTCATTTACACTGTTTGCCCCTTTCTCTATGCCTATACTCTGCTATAAATTCCTGTTAGGGAAGGCAATCTTCAACCTGCAGTCCAAACTTCTGCTTGAACTCATACCACTCTATGACTTACCCCTGCCTAGCTGTTTGCACCCAATAGCTTGATTTCTTTGCTAATTTTCTCCAAGAAATTCCAGTTCTCTCTTGCCTTTTTTCTGTGCCCCTGCTTGCAGTCATCCATACTGGTAAAATCTATTTTCTCCAGTCCTGTGTTCTCTTAGTTCTCAAAATATTTTCTTCTACTTTGTAAATATAATATTCGGTATGGTTGTTATTATTGTCCTTAAGTGCCTGCATCAAAAATTCTACTCTGTCATTATTTTGTAATGGCTCCCCTCATGTTTCAACATCATTTCTTTCCATTTTGATTTGCAATCTTCTGTTTGTGTTATGTATACGAGTCTTAACTTTGTAGATCTAAAGTATTCATTCAAACCTGGTAATCCTAAACCACCTTGTTCGGTGGGGAGAAACAAATTCTCCTAATTAATTCTTGCTTTCTTAATCCTAAAATAAATTCCTTAAGTTCTTTATTAATTATGGTCCACAGATTATCCTCTCAACAAAACAAAACAAAACAAAAAACAAAACACAATGCCTGACCTGTATACAATATTAAAGGGACTAGAAACATTTCCACTGCTTGTACCTTAGTATCCATATCCCTAGTTAAGAGCTTCCAACTTTTCAAATTTTGAGATATATTTTGTTTAGTCTATTCTTACATATCCTTAGTTGCCATAATAGAATCCCTTTTAATCCAAACACCTAAATACTTCATCTCATCATGTCCCCATAAATATAAGTATTGCTGAACCAATTAATGTGTAGTAACATAATTTACTGCAATAGACTTTGATTTTTATTCATTTATTTTATATCCTGAAGAAAAATTTCTCAAAATTCTCCACAATGCTGAAATGTTCTTTTCTGTATTTGACAAATACAAAATAATATATCTGCAAATAAAACTAACACACAAATTTCTGAGTCCCTTATTTTCTTTGCCAATGGTTTGATGTATAAGGAAAATAAAGGCAAAGAGGACACTTCTTTCTGGTTCCACTGTTCAATCCCAGCTTGTTAGAGTGGAGCCCTCCAACCTTGATTCTTGCCTCTGTTCCTTCATATATCTTCCTGATTAACCTCTTTGATATTATCAGGAAACACAAATGTTGCCATTGACCTAATTATAAAATATCAACAAACTCTATCAGATGCCTTCTCTGTATCTAGACCCACCAACAATAATGGAGTCTTCTTGCACTCAACCTCCATTTGAATCAACATCATTCTGCTAATGTCAAATGCTTTCCTCTCCTCCACAGAACCACATTAATCCAGATCTGTCATTTTTGACAGCACCTTAGCCATTCTCTTAGCCAGTACAGACATAAATGCTTTATAATCATGGTTCAAAATTGAAACTGGCCTATATGAAGTTGGATTTGAAGGGTCTTTGCCCTCTTTGAATAATATAAACACTACAGCTTTCTTCCAGCATACTGGAACTGTCCTCCTTCTAAAATATTTTTAAATAAAATCTTGCAGATCATTGCTACTTTTCCCCTCCTAACTTCCAGTCTTCCACAGGAATACCCTCTCATCCTGAAGACTTCCCTGTTGATTAATTATACATCACAATTTTTATCTCACCCTCTTCCATCTTAGTTATTAATTCTTGAGCCTCATCTTCCTCTAACCTTGGCGTATTTAAGTCTTCCATAAATATTTCCATTTGGGTCTTTTATTGTTTTTCTCCATTCAACTGTTCTATGCAGATATTCATAGAATTTCAGAAATATCTAATACTTTTGTTGGGTATCTGGTTATTTTTCTAATCATGGACTCCATAAGTTTAGCAATACCATTTTCTATTTGCTGTTGCCTACGTTGCTGTGCTAGATGTTTTTGTACTTTGAGGTTGTTATCAGAAAATACTTGCTTAACGGTAACCTTTCTAAACTTGTGCATGTTATCCAAAAACATTTTTGAAACATTTTTCAAAAGAAAAATTCCCTTTAGCACTCAACAGCTGCTCCCCATCTTGTTCTGTGAGATTCCTCTTTATCTGTAATACTTTAACCTTTGATAATTCCTCTAAATAATTCCTAGTACTTTCTTATATCTCTTTCTCTCTCATTTCTACCATAGTTTTACATTTCATTTATAATTTCCCACCCCTCAGCTATCCTTTCTGAAGAAATGTGTATTTTTTCCTAACAACTCTTGACTCTACCTGTTCCTTAACTGCCAGTCTTTTTATGCGGTAAGAAGGAAAGTGCCAGCCTCTCATTTTAATTGCTTACCATGCATCTTTATCTTAGTGGTTACTGGTGCATGATCTGAAATAGTTATTGAATGTGTTTCACAATTTTCAATTAAATACCCATACTTTGCTAAAATATAATTTATATCTAGTCTAACCCAATCATTGCATATTGGAGAATAATTTTGTCTGGATTCCTAGAGATAATTCCACATATTCCATCCCATGTATTCTCAACAGTTCTTCAAAAAATTCTATCCCCTTTGTTATATTTTCCTTCTAAGTCCTCCTGATATATTTTCTGTGTTGCATATCAAGTTCCATCTACCACCCATGAGTAATATTCCCTGCTGGAAGCTAATTAGCTCTCTTATAATTATCTTAAGTTCTTTAATACATTATTATCTTTTTTATCCTCTTCGATAATTATTAGAGCACCTCTTGTAATCAGTATTATTACCCCATTTTTCTTTGTTTCCGATACTCTACTAAATTACTGTTCTGAAATCCTTTCTTTGTGAAATTCACATGTTAATTTCTAAGTGTGTCCTCTGTAACATTGATATTTGTACCCTTCATTTCTTAATTTAATTCAATATCCTTTAACTCTTGTCTATACCTGCAATGCCATTCATGTTCCATGAAATGACCGATAAGGCTGTCATTCTAATAAGATGATATTGCTTTCACATTCTATACATAACAGTTTTTTGAAAATATATATATATATATATATATATATATATATATATATATATATTTCTGACTTGCAAATTACATGTACATATTAATGTCTGACAGTCTGATCTTATATGCAGTTGTAACTTCTCATCTCGGTTTAAACCCATGTCACATTTACCTGGCCATTTGTTTAAAAAACATCATAAACAAAAAAGCTATGTATTTTTTAATTTTTCATCCAACAACCCCTTTTAACTCACAGCATGCACATGCAACTATATACATTTGCTGAAAGGAAAGTTACCCCTGCATATAAGGGTAGATGCCTCAGACAGACAGACAGACAGCTACACTCACAAGCTTTACCTATTCTAAAGTTAGGTTTAATCATGCTGAAAATGTATGTTAGAGCCTGCGATCCATTCTGTACTCACACCATCCATTCCTGTCCCATTTCAGTTTCCCTCCCAGTTATGAAAAACAATTTGCATACTCAGTTAACTGATGTTCAACATTTAGAAAGTGCCCTGGCTATCATTAAATGATTAAATTATGCATTGTTGTATATATTGTAGAGACTGATGTTACTATGAATGCATTTCCATGTATTTCCTTTGATATATCAGACTTCCTTTACTTTCACTGAACTGTTTGTCACTTCCCCTTTAAGTACTAGTTTTGATGTTTATCCCAGATGCCTCAGATGTATAATGCATCCTCAGATCCAGCTCTGATGGATCTCTTGTACATCCACAAGACAAACAGCACCAGAAACACTAGATCCAAGGATCTGAACTTTGTCTGTGACATAAATAGAACCTGTTCGAGGGACAGATATGTGTATCAAAGGATGCCTGCACTACAGAATAAACTTCCCATCTATGTGAAGCAGAGTACATCCCTGACCCTATTTAAAAGAAACCTCGATCACTGTATGAGAAATCACAAATTCACCCCTGGTCTGGCCCCCATGTCTTTGATGGTCTGAGGTTCACTGTAACTACACTGATCTCAAGCCAACATATCCCCCACACATAACCCTTAACTACCTCTTAACTAACATACCACACCATGTAAGCATCCAAGGAACTCTGGGATAAAACTGAGTTGGGTTGCAGGACAAGGATTGTAATGATCCTGGTGGTTGTTAGATTAGTATGAACCTATGAACATATGAAATGGCGAATCATAATTGAATGCACATAACAATTCTTCTTGAAGTGTATTTTACTTTTCTTTTCAAAAATAAAGCACATTACATTTTACATTCATTCATTGTCCAATTACCTGTTTACTCCAGTTCAGTGTCACAGGGAAGTCACAGCCTTATCTGGCACTCAGTGCACACAAAGTAGAGGTAATCTCCTGAATGGGGCAGGTGCTCACATGCACTCACTCTGACACAGCAGGCTCACATACCTACAGACAATATAGAGGAATGCCACTTCACCTACAATACATCCTTAAAATGTGAGAGGAGCACACAAGACCATACAGAAATTGATGCAGGCAGTGGGTGGGACCAGCAGACTGTACATATATCATGAATGGAAATTTTGCCAATGGGATGCATTTACAATTAAGGAAAGCAAGCCTGCACATAGGGTCCCTTTTTTTGAGGTAAGGTATTCTGTTCTTGACTTCATGTATTCAGATTCACTTCATAGATTTCATTCTCTTGATGTCCAGATATTGTCATCCAAGAGCTGCCTTTTTAAAGCAGCTACAGCCTGCCACATTCTGATCATTGACATGACTACTGTCCCATGTTTCATTAAGATGGCTAAGCAGAAAGTCAACTGATATGAAACAAAATAAGAGATTAATCGGTAGTTGCAATGAAAGTACTGGAATGGGATGAGGTAGTGTGAGGTAAGAGAAAGAGATTTATTTTGGACATTCTGGCAGGCAATCAGATATATGACAACAGTGAATGTTTAGCAGGTTTGCCATGTTGTTTGAGGGGTATGTAAGGAGTATACCTCTCAGCTTCACTGATTTTGCAGAATATCCCTGATATTGTTTCATATTTTGCTCTGTGCCATGTAATATCCTTGGTTTTCACAAGAAATCACTGAGAATTAGTGTCAATCAGTAATGACATACATTAGAATTTCATACTTATATTAATGCAAAAACCACCATTGTGCTAATATTTTAAGTACAAAGCCACGGTGGTGCAGTGGTAGCATTGTTGCCTCACAGCAAGAGGTTCTCCCGTTTGATTCTCAGCTGGAGCGCCTTCTGTGTGGAGTCTGCATGTCCTCCCCATGATCGAGTGGTGCTCGAAAGACATGTGTAGAATGAGCGTGCCTTTGCAGAAGGTGGGATGTCAAGCTGGCACCTCGGCACCCATAAAAAAATCTACTGCCAATCATTAGCGGACTGGAGTTCCGCTGTGGTGACCCCTAACCGGGAAAAGCCGAAAGAAAAACAGAGTGCTATCTGAAAGTTGTACCTGATTTTGGCCTTTGTCCCTCCATTATTTCAGCTCTGTCTGTGATTCTTGAGCAAAGACGTTGAGACTTTGCATACTTCTCAGTTGTCCAGAATGTCACAGCATGCCCAGATTTCTGTCTCATATGATCTGTTCCATGTAAAATTTGTGGTTTTCTAGCAAGATATTGAGAATTGTGGTCCCTAAATATTGACATTCAACTTTTCAGTTTCCATAACTTTCAGAAAATGCATGCTAATGCAAAACATGTCAACCTAACAATGTTTTAAGTTTAGAAGAACAATATTTAAACTTTGTCCCTGATTTTGGCCCTTTGAACCCCCTCCCTTTATTCTTGGCTTTGTCCACAGTTCTTGAGAAAAGAAACTAATGGGGGTATAGCCATGTGCAGGTGTCCAGATAGCAGCTTCTTATACATCACAGCTGCTCTTGGATTTGTAGAACCTTCCTGATTTTGCCTCATTTGTCTGTTGTGTGCTTATTAATCTAGCTTTGCAAGATTAATGCACTTTTTGTGAAGCAAAGTGGGCATCTGTGATGTATACAAATTATCTATACTTAATAGGAATGTCTGTGTAGCAAAATAACTGTTGTTTTCTCAGTATTGTAGCTTTGCAGGACTGATGTGTTTTGTGTGAAACAACTTGAAATACTTTAATGTGTGATGACTATTTGTGTGGAACAATGTTCAAATGCAATATGTGGTGATCAGTTTTATCACAATCAGGCATCTGAAGTATAGACACATGTAGCTATAAGTTCTGGTTGGGGGTGGGGGCTGTCTCTGGAAGAAAGTAACTGACCCTATTCAGTATAAACAATCACAAATCTGGTTTTGCAGCACTAGAGTGCATTTACATAAAGTAAGGTGGGTAATTTATCTGTGATTACCATGTGATTTAATGAAGCAAACTTGAATTGCATTACTGCAACTTTTATTATTGTTTGTTGTAACTTGATCTGGAGTAACACAGGTAGCATTTGTGACACCCGTGCCCTGGTCCAGCAATCAAGGAGCCTCAATCCTCACCACTAACACCAGAGAGGGTGTCTCATATATGAGGAAAGGATAACAAATACACACAGTAAAGTGCAATTTCCCTTAAGAGCATGCAGAGATTACAGTCAGTCTGGGGCTGGTCACTCCCTTGCTCCCCAGGTCCCCAATAAGACCCCCCACTGGCACAGCTGTAGGGTCCAAATCTCAGCCTAGCTGGGCAAGCTAAAATCTCCAGCACCCTCTCTGTCCAACCAGTGCTTCGTGTCCATGCCCAAGTAGCTGACACACACACACTTTGAGATAAGAGTTTACACAACCACACAGACACTTCTGGGGAAGGCTGGCACATGTTCTCCAGTGGTGCCCCTTTTACCAAGACTATACGGTAGTACCCTGCCACCACCCAGCTAATAATTATCAGCTACTCAAAGGCCGTTAAAAGGGTGTCCAATTATTACTGTACAATATTATTATCCAATTGGTAAGTGTGACTAATCAGTCAAGGCTTATTTGAAGTGACTTGGACAGTAAACTCTATAAATATGCAATGTACTGTAAATCTTAACTTATCTCTACACAAACAAGCCACAGTTAAAAGGTTTTAAAATATTTAATAATAAATAATTAAAACCACAAGACAATACTTTCTACTACACAGTCAGTGCTAGTTAAGAGTTAGAGATCACACAGAAATACTTAAAATAATTCAGTAGTACAGTTCTGACATCACAGAAAAACACTTAGTCTAATCTTTCTAGTTCTAGCTATCTCTAAAAGAAAACACAAGTCTAAGATAACTTACATGTGAGCAAGAGGCAGTGCTGTGAGTTGGATGAGCAAGACAAAAATGCGTAATGCCTTCTGATTCTCTCTGTTTAAATAGCTATTGCAGTTCTGAAAAACATTACATCATTCTTTTACACTTTCCTGGAGTTCCCATGCTACACATTAACTGCATTTACATTCTTAGCGTCTCCCTTTCATTATCTTGCAGCTGGTCAGGAAACAGAGCAATAAAACTACATCTACATGTTTAAATCTAGCAATTTAACTCTTGGTTAAAACAATAGAAAGAATTTCTTCATCTAGACTTTTTGGCACCACTGTCTACTTCAAAGGGCCACCACATGCTTTACTTTGGTCAGTAAAGTGCACTGTTGTCACATTTATTTCCAGTTCCACATGTAACAGTATTTCTTTATATTTAAGACAAGCCTGTAGTTTACATTTATTTTCTTTCAATTAGGAAAACAAGTCTGTAGTTTAACATTCATATTTACAAATGACAGGATTATCTATAAAATTTTATCTGGCTAGGCTGGCAGCCTTCACCCATCTCTACCAGTCTTCACAGCATTAAACAATCTATTTTATTTGCTGAAATAAGTATGAAACTAGTATTTCTATGGTTTATGCATGTGTGTGTGCACGTGCACGCGTGTGTGTGTGTGTGTGTGTGTGTGTGTGTGTGTGTGTGTGTGTGTGTGTATGTGTGTGTTGGGGTGGCTATGTAGTTAAAGAGAAGAGGTTGGCTATAATTTGTTTCACTTTCTATCACAAACATCAATATTGCACAGAATAAGTGGCTCTCTGCTGATCTGGTAGAAGAAGGTTGCATAAGAAAAGCAACTGGCATAGCAGTGCAGTGAATAGCATTGCCATCTTATACTGCTTGGCTCTGGTTTTGGGTGTAGCTTCTTCTTTGTGGATTCTGTCTGTCTTTTTCTCTGCCTCTGTGTTGGTTTATCCATGCACTTTGATTTTCATCAACATCCCAAAGACATGCCATAGGTGAATTGCCATTGCTCCAAGTTGTCCAATTTGCCTGTAGGGGTGTAAGTGCATGTGTATGCGTGTGTGTATGTGTGTGTGTGTGTGTGTGTGTGTGTGTGTGTGTGTGTGTGTGTGTGTGTGTGTGTGTGTGTGTGTGTGTGTGTGTGTATTTTCAAACTGTATATGAACTGGGATTCCTCCAGTTTGCCTGGAGGTAAGTCTGTGTTTGTAAAAATATATAATTTATTTATCTGTGAATATATACAAAATTGCCAGGCACATACATAACTCTTCTGGGTAGCAGTTAAGAAAGTAATCTTTCAAAATTAAGGCATAAATGCATCACAGACCATCTAGACTGTTAGTTTCTGGGTGACCACACAACAATTTGCACAAGTAGATTTTGACATAGGCCTAATAGGGGCCTCTGGCTTGAGCCTCCCTAATATAAAACAGGCCTTGCTCAATGGTATACACTAATGGTTGCAGTAGGTTGTGTGAGGGGTGGTCTGAGCAGTCATTATTTCTTTAACTTTCCTCACAAACCTCAGAGGTGTGCTCAGAGGATCAGTGCACCCGACTAGGAGCATTACTGTGATTGTTAATATTTTTCTACTTTCCTCTCAATCAAGCATCAGACATATAGTCATACAACTGACTTTTAACAGTACAGGTAAGCAGGCATGCTGTTTATATCCATCTGACTGTAACAGGTTAAATATGTTATTGCACTCTGTTTATTATTTCAGTTTCATGTCAGTCTGATATCAGATTGGTACAGAGCAGGTAGATGACATTTAGGGGTAATGGTGAGGACACCTGCTGACTATATGTATGACAGCAGTAAGTTGAAATATCTGTGCCTTCACTTTCATCCCAATCTAACACCACAGGGATACTCAAAAGGTGACTTTTTAGGAGGGCAGGGGGTAAGGAGGCTATACTGCGGTGGTGGTGCTGCGGTAGCATTGTCGCCTCACAGTAAGATGTTGTCCTGTTTGATTCTCAGCTAGAGTGTCGTCTGTGTGGAGACATGCGTGAATGGGCATACCTTCGTTGAAGGTTGTGCCGTCAGAGCTGACAACTCAGCACGTAAAAATCTACTGCCAATCATTAGCGGACTGGAGTTCCGCTGTGGCGACCCCTAACCGGGAAAAGCTGAAAGACACAACAAGTGGGTAAGGAGGCTATCTCTAATGTAAACACTGAAACGGCTTACTGTCAAAAAATACTGAAATTTATTAGTACAAAAAGTTTAAAGCGCTTTTCGTTTGCCTTACTGGCAAACTTCATCAGAAACAAAATGTAACATTCAAATTCACTTTTTATACTACCAGGTGGTCCTAAGTAACCTATTACAATACTTTGTTACATTCATCTTCACTTCTTAAAGGGACCACACTAATATATAGTAAATACATACTAATGAAACAGATACAGTTAAACAATATTAAAATTTGCACTCCTGTCAAACATGTAAACATCCACACTTTATATTAAAATTATCAACATTTAAAATAAAACTGAACATGTACAAAAAATTATTTAAAACTAAATAGTTTTTTGTACATGTTCAGTTTTATTTTAAATGTTGAAAATTTTAATATAAAGTATGGATGTTTACATGTTTGACAGGAGTACAAATTTGAATATTGTTTAACTGCATCTGTTTCATTAGTATGTATTTACTATATATTAGTGTGGTCCCCTTAAGAAGTGAAGATGAATGCAACAAAGTATCATAATAGGTTACTTAGGACCACCTGGTAGTATAAAAAGTGAATTTGAATGTTACATTTTGGTTCTGATGAAGTTTGCCAGTAAGGTAAACGAAAAACGCTTTAAACTTTTTGTACTAATACATTTCGGTATTTTTTGACAGTAAGCCATTTCAGTGTTTACATTTTTCTTGGTTTGTTGGCCTTCTTGTTTCATGAGGCTATCTCTAATCCCAGATATGATTGATTCATCCTTACACATATTTGTATTATCAATTTATTGTAATCTGCTATTTTATCTTTGAACATCTACGCCTTAAATATATATTTTTTTCATTAAAATTAAAAAATAAGACTGATTTTCTTATCTTAATCATGATTTTTGTTCAAACCCTTTTAGATGAAAAAAGGATTAAAAAAGCTCTAAAATGCACCTCAGGGCATTTGTAACCTTGTGACTTCTGGGGGCCTATTGGCCTGCAACTCCATGGCTTAATTCAATTATTTACTCCAGACTTATTATATTATAGTCTTGCCCAATTAGGATGTGTTGAAAGAATGCTGAAAAAAACAGAATAAGACAAAAGTGTGAGAAAAGAAAGAAAAATGTAATCTGGATATTGTGGGGAGACTAGGATGAGGGTAAACCAGAGATGGCACTGGAGAATGTGTACCAGTGAAACAGTGGGTAACAGGACCCCTTAAAGCCCTTCTCATGAAGCTCTGCTATAAAGAAAGCAATTGGGGAATAGTGAGAGGAGTTGCATGGCAACACAGAGGGCCTAAAGTAGCTGTAAAGCCACAAGTTGTAAAATTTTGCTCCAGTGCATTGAAATAATCCAAAAGGTTTCCCCTAAAACAACTGAAATAATTATTCTAATAATAACACACAAAAATAGATGTCTGTCTACTTGATATACAAAGAATTAAGATTTTTTTTTTAAACCTGGCATGATCCAAGTCTTATTAAAGAAATGAACAGTTTATGGTTAGAATGTTATAAGGAATGATAGGTTTGTCATCACTGGTAAGGAAATTGTGTTCAGGTAATGGTATTTGTAAAGACAGTTGACTGTTTTAGGGGATGTCAGATGGGCAGTGGATATTATACAAGAAATGTCTCTGATGAGTGACTTAGGTTCATAGGTTCATAGGTTCATACTAGGCTATCTGCCCGAGGGCATTTACAAGCCTAGCCCATCGTTTTGTGGCTTACGCCACCCCTTTAGTATTTACTTTGCTGTGCCTCTGTCGAGCAGTGACACTGAGGTAATCCCTGGGGTATATCTGCGATCTCCCATCCATTGGTCAAGATTTCTCTTGAACAAGGCCAGCGAGGTGCTCTGCCTTACATGTACCGGGATTTTGTTCCACAGCATAGGGAGTCTTTGGGTGATGAATCTATCCCTCCAGCACGTCCTATTAATAGCCGTGTCGAGGTTTAAGTCTCCCGCCCTTGTGGCTCTGATGGATCTAGATTTTTTGAGGTGAAGCATATTCATCAAATCTGGGTTTGACATGGCCTTGTATGTTAGGCAAAGGTCACCTCTGAGCAAGCGGTAAGCGACTGAATAGAGCTGGAGTTCTTTCAGTCGGGCAGCATAGGATAGATTTTTGAGACCCTTTATCCTTTTGGTGAGGAACTTTGTGGCCTCTCCAGCTGCTGCAAGTGTCGGGTCAGATACATTCCGAATGGGGCATTGTACTCAATCATTGGTCTGATGAGTGATGAGTAAAGGGAGACTATAACCTCCCTTGATCTAGATGAGAATCCCTTCATGATAAGGTGGGCAATGTAGAAGGTCTTCCTAACTACTTTAGCTACATGGGTGTCGAATGACAGACTACTATTAACCTGGGTCCCCAGGTCCCTGATAACCTCTTCTGTGCTCAGTGGATTGCCACCTATTTGGTAGCTAGGGGTAACCTTGTTTTTCCCGAAGGGTATGACTATGCATTTTTTGGCATTTAACTTTAGGCCGTGGCTCTGGCACCAGTTATCCGTTTCTGTGAGACCCTTCTGAAGGATATCTGTGTCAGATGTGTTTTCTACTATGGCCAGTTTGCAGTCATCTGCAAACTTTGTCAGCCATAACCCTCCTGTGTTTGCTTGTACTGGAAAAGTAGATGCCAAACAAGAGTGGGCCCAGGACTGAGCCCTGTGGGACAACACTTGTGACAGGCTTTGAGTCTGACATGGCGCCAGCAACTCTGACCCTGTGGGTTCTGTCACTCAGCCAGTTTGCAACCCATCTTGTGATGTATGGGTTAACATTTAAGCTGATGAGTTTTTCAATGATGCCCGAGTGGGGTATTGTATCAAGGCCTTAGCCAGATCGAGGTAGGCTGTATGGACTGCCTTTCCTCATCAATGGCTTTGGTGACTGTTTCAAAAAGTCAACCAAGTTTAAAAGGCATGATCTGCCTTTGACAAAGCCAAACTGGGTTGGATCCAAAGTCTGCAAATTCCCTATGTCTTTATTTATGAGGTCCATTATGATCCTCTCCATGGCTTTGCAGATAAGGCTTGTCAAGCTAATGGGCCGGTAATTTCCAGGGTCGGTGGAGGCACCGCCTTTGTGAAGTGGGACCACAGTTGCAGTGCGCCACTCCCTGGGTACGTATCCAGAAGTAAGACTTTGATTAAACAGCTGTCCTAGCTGTGGGTTTAATTCCTCATTGAGTTCGTGGAGCACACAGCCGGGGACACCATCAGGTCCCATGGATGCTGTGTTTTTTGCTTTGGAGAGAGCAGTTCTCACTTGGGCGCTGGAGATGTTTGGGGGGCTGCAATCGTTTGGTATAGATATCTCTCCTTTTGGGAGAAGTTTGCACTGAACCTGTCAGCCAGTATGTTGGCAATGTCTGTAGGATCAGTAATCTTCACATCATTATGAACTAGTTCTGAGCATATCTGGGAGTTTCCTCCTAGGTTTCTAACATAGCTAAAGAAGGCCTTATGATTGTCTTTTGAGTCTTTAGCTATTTTTCTCTCGAAATTTGCTTTGGATGATTTTATGAGAGCTCTTAGTTTTTACTTATAGTGATCAAGGGTGTCTTACCTTTTAAGGATTTTGCTCTATCTTGTAGTAGCTTCCTCCTTTTGTTGTAGAGTTTGTTTATGGCTGGGGTCCACCAGACTGGACGCTTGCCTTTGGTACAAAGAGTCTTTGTTTTGCTTGGGATTGCCTTATCCATGCAGTCCTGCAGGTGCTGGTAGAAGGCATTTGTAAGTGATTCAGCGGCTTGAGTACTGTTTTCCGCCGGCTCGGGGCCTTAAAGGAGACCACACTAGTCTTTAGAAGTGTGAAGTCGGCTTTTGAGAAGTTCTTTACTGTGGTCTTTTTATTTCAGGTGGGGTGGGATGAGGACCTCCAGCGAGATTAGTTTGTGATCTGATCTCACCAGTGAGGGGTATACTTCGGTGTTGAACATTGTGCTCCCATGTTCGTGATGATGAGATCAAGTATGTTATCTCCTCTTGTGGGAATGGTGACTAGTTGTTCCATGGCATTTGAGTTTATGAATTCCAGGAACTTTTGGGCTAGGGTGTTTGGGCTTGAGTAGTGTTCCCAGTCTATATTTGGGTAATTGAAGTCACCTAGTATGATGGTGTTTGGTGATACATTTATCCCCTCTAGTGTTTTCAGGTAGGCCATGTGAGGTTCCTGAGTTTGTGAGGGTGGCCTGTAACATGCTACAATTTGCAGAGCAGTCTTGCCTACGGTTAATTGCACCTGGATGGTCTCCGATGCATCATGCGTTGCCACCAGTCTTGAGGTGTGGGTGTCCTTGATGAATATGGATACCCCCCTCCTTTCTTGGTATTTTCCTGATTTTGGGGCCGGAACGCATGATATGAGGTAAAATCTGATAGCGCTGGGGTGCTCTCAGGAGCCTTGAACCAGGTTTCTGTCACAGCACAGACATCGATGTTCTCCATACTGAGAAGGGCCTCGAGTGCGTGCATTCTGGTATTGAGCAGCATTACCCTTAGTTTTTTTCCTTTTTTGTGTTCTAGGGTGGTAGGTTTAGAATTTGAGCCTTGCCTAAAAAAGGCACTATGGGGGTGGCAAGAGCCTTTGCCAATATCCGGAATCCCAGGGTGACAGGTGCAAGCCGTCCCTTGGCAGCGTGGCTTGTCCAGCATGTCATCCCAGGCAGACAGATACTGGATCCCCTTTGAATGACACCAGTGTTTAAGCCAATTGTTAAAGCTGATCATCTTATCTCTGTATTGTGGCATCATTCTTGGTGAAGGTAGGATACTGCTCAAGGTCAGGGTCATACCTGCCTGGGCTACATAATCAGAGAGCTCCTCAATGTCTCTTTCATGTAGTCCAAGGAGGTACGTCTCAGGTCGTTTACACCAGCGTGGACAATGACTGAGTCATATTTGTACCTGCTGTTGAGAGACCTGAGTGCTTGCGTTATGTGGCGGATTCTAGCGCCCGACAGACAGCTTACTGTGACCTTCTCCTTACTCAGTCTGGTGAGCGGGACGCCAGTGTGTCTGACTATGGAGTCACCAATGACTAGTGTGTCTGGCATTGTGTTTGGCCTTAAGGGCTGTGACTGTTTGACACTCTGACTGTGAGGTCTATGTGTTGCAGGTGTTGTGTTCTGAGGTGGTGGTTGTTTGGGTGTCTGCTTTGGTGGCCTCTGCTGTTTTGGTAGATTTTTGATCAGAGCCTCGAGTATGTCTTTGTGTGTTTATGTGTATGATTTGAGGTTGTAATGGTACTATGTGAGACTGGGTCTATAGTGTGTGGTAACCTTCTCCTCCTGACTGGTCTTGCCAGTCCTATGTTGAGAGAGCTCAGCCTCCAGTTTGGCCGTATAGTTGCATCTCGCATGTATTTGTGTTTTGTGGGAGGAGGAGAGGGTTGTCTGTGTACATGAGGCAATTGTAACATTGCCTCAATATTCCCAGGTTCACCAGCTGAGCAGGAGAGGACACTAGCAACTGATCCTCGACATGCTAGAAGGATAGACAAAAACTTTAAAAAGATTCCGGGGATGTGGGTGACCGAGAAATGAGGGGTTGCCTTTTTGGGGTGCTATCTATAAGAGTGCCGTATCAAGGTAATAAGTACTGTAGGAGCAAGTGCTAGGTTTAACAGATAGAGAATAGTCTACTTAGAGTCAAGTAGAGATGATCTTTTTAGTTGTAGGATACGCTGATTAGATCAGTAGTATAGGTCGAGGAAGGTAGTTTCAAGGGAAAATTTGAAGAGTGGACTTTAGGTAGCCTGAATAGTTTAAACCTGCTTAACCGGCGCTGCCCTAGTGTGCAACAGTGGCAACTCCTCGCTAAATCGCGCTAAAGCGTGCTTTATAGCAGGGGGCTGGAAAAGACAGGAAATGACCCAAAATGGCCAATAAACTACAAGTTACTGCCTTAAACCACTCCTCTGAGGACAACAGGCAGCTCAGTACTCCCTACTCCCACTAGTGAGTAAAGAAACTACCCCTTGACCAAACAAGGAAAATGGAGAAAACAGGAACCAAGACAAAGCCCAGGGATCAGCAAAATCTGGTCTCTGGAACACTAGTTAGGAAAGTATGGAAAGCAAGGATATGTTTTTTTTGTTTTTTTCAAGTTTATTTTACAGAAAAGCAGAAAACACAATAAATGCTATGATTTTCGATTAAATGCTATCAAAAGCTAGTACACTTGAGTGTATTAGCCTGTAGTTTAACTTTTAGGCAAAACTTAAACTAGCAAGTGCAGTAAACAGTTTTAGCTTATAAACACAGAAAAACAGTGCAAACTTTGATAAAATAAGCAGAAACAGTAGTCGAAAGGCACAAAAGTCGAAAAAGCCAAGAAAAATACTTAAAATCTGGAAAGGTAGTCTTTTCTGGTCTCTGCTGCTAGAGGAACACTGCTGGCCACCACGAGGAGCTGTGCTGAGTTCTCAATAGCTGGAAAAGCCCGCCAAAGTGTGCTTTATAGCAGGGGGCTGGAAAGACAGGAAATGACCCAAAATGGCCAATAAACTACAAGTTACTGCCTTAAACCACTCCTCTGAGGACAACAGGCAGCTCAGTACTCCCTACTCCCACTAGTGAGTAAAGAAACTACCCCTTGACCAAACAAGGAAAATGGAGAAAACAGGAACCAAGACAAAGCCCAGGGATCAGCAAAATCTGGTCTCTGGAACACTAGTTAGGAAAGTATGGAAAGCAAGGATATTTTTTTTGTTTTTTTCAAGTTTTTTTTACAGAAAAGCAGAAAACACAATAAATGCTATGATTTTCGATTAAATGCTATCAAAAGCTAGTACACTTGAGTGTATTAGCCTGTAGTTTAACTTTTAGGCAAAACTTAAACTAGCAAGTGCAGTAAACAGTTTTAGCTTATAAACACAGAAAACAGTGCAAACTTTGATAAAATAAGCAGAAACAGTAGTCCAAAGGCACAAAAGTCGAAAAAGCCAAGAAAAATACTTAAAATCTGGAAAGGTAGTCTTTTCTGGTCTCTGCTGCTAGAGGAACACTGCTGGCCACCACGAGGAGCTGTGCTGAGTTCTCAATAGCTGGAAAAGCCCGCCAAAGTGTGCTTTATAGCAGGGGGCTGGAAAAGACAGGAAATGACAAAATGGCCAATAAACTACAAGTTACTGCCTTAAACCACTCCTCTGAGGACAACAGGCAGCTCAGTACTCCCTACTCCCACTAGTGAGTAAAGAAACTACCCCTTGACCAAACAAGGAAAATGGAGAAAACAGGAACCAAGACAAAGCCCAGGGATCAGCAAAATCTGGTCTCTGGAACACTAGTTAGGAAAGTATGGAAAGCAAGGATATTTTTTTTTTTTTCAAGTTTTTTTTACAGAAAAGCAGAAAACACAATAAATGCTATGATTTTCGATTAAATGCTATCAAAAGCTAGTACACTTGAGTGTATTAGCCTGTAGTTTAACTTTTAGGCAAAACTTAAACTAGCAAGTGCAGTAAACAGTTTTAGCTTATAAACACAGAAAAAACAGTGCAAACTTTGATAAAATAAGCAGAAACAGTAGTCGAAAGGCACAAAAAGTCGAAAAAAAGCCAAGAAAAATACTTAAAATCTGGAAAGGTAGTCTTTTCTGGTCTCTGCTGCTAGAGGAACACTGCTGGCCACCACGAGGAGCTGTGCTGAGTTCTCAATAGCTGGAAAAGCCCGCCAAAGTGTGCTTTATAGCAGGGGGCTGGAAAAGACAGGAAATGACCCAAAATGGCCAATAAACTACAAGTTACTGCCTTAAACCACTCCTCTGAGGACAACAGGCAGCTCAGTACTCCCTACTCCCACTAGTGAGTAAAGAAACTACCCCTTGACCAAACAAGGAAAATGGAGAAAACAGGAACCAAGACAAAGCCCAGGGATCAGCAAAATCTGGTCTCTGGAACACTAGTTAGGAAAGTATGGAAAGCAAGGATATGTTTTTTTGTTTTTTTTACAGAAAAGCAGAAAACACAATAAATGCTATGATTTTCGACTAAATGCTATCAAGCTAGTACACTTGAGTGTATTAGCCTGTAGTTTAACTTTTAGGCAAAACTTAAACTAGCAAGTGCAGTAAACAGTTTTAGCTTATAAACACAGGAAAAACAGTGCAAACTTTGATAAAATAAGCAGAAACAGTAGTCGAAAGGCACAAAAAGTCGAAAAAAGCCAAGAAAAATACTTAAAATCTGGAAAGGTAGTCTTTTCTGGTCTCTGCTGCTAGAGGAACACTGCTGGCCACCACGAGGAGCTGTGCTGAGTTCTCAATAGCTGGAAAAGCCCATAAAGCGTGCTTTATAGCAGGAGGCTAGAAAAGACAGGAAATGACACGAATGGCCAATAAACTACAAGTTACTGCCTTAAACCACTCCTCTGAGGACAACAGGCAGCTCAGTACTCCCTACTCCCACTAGTGAGTAAAGAAACTACCCCTTGACCAAACAAGGAAAATGGAGAAAACAGGAACCAAGACAAAGCCCAGGGATCAGCAAAATCTGGTCTCTGGAACACTAGTTAGGAAAGTATGGAAAGCAAGGATATTTTTTTGTTTTTTTCAAGTTTTTTTACAGAAAAGCAGAAAACACAATAAATGCTATGATTTTCGATTAAATGCTATCAAAAGCTAGTACACTTGAGTGTATTAGCCTGTAGTTTAACTTTTAGGCAAAACTTAAACTAGCAAGTGGAGTAAACAGTTTTAGCTTATAAACACAGAAAAAACAGTGCAAACTTTGATAAAATAAGCAGAAACAGTAGTCGAAAGGCACAAAAAGTCGAAAAAAAGCCAAGAAAAATACTTAAAATCTGGAAAGGTAGTCTTTTCTGGTCTCTGCTGCTAGAGGAACACTGCTGGCCACCACGAGGAGCTGTGCTGAGTTCTCAATAGCTGGAAAAGCCCGCCAAAGTGTGCTTTATAGCAGGGTGGTGGAAAAGACAGGAAATGACCCAAAATGGCCAATAAACTACAAGTTACTGCCTTAAACCACTCCTCTGAGGACAACAGGCAGCTCAGTACTCCCTACTCCCACTAGTGAGTAAAGAAACTACCACTTGACCAAACAAGGAAAATGGAGAAAACAGGAACCAAGACAAAGCCCAGGGATCAGCAAAATCTGGTCTCTGGAACACTAGTTAGGAAAGTATGGAAAGCAAGGATATTTTTTTTTTGTTTTCTTTACAGAAAAGCAGAAAACACAATAAATGCTATGATTTTCGATTAAATGCTATCAAGTGCTAGTACACTTGAGTGTATTAGCCTGTAGTTTAACTTTAGGCAAAACTTAAACTAGCAAGTGCAGTAAACAGTTTTAGCTTATAAACACAGAAAAAACAGTGCAAACTTTGATAAAATAAGCAGAAACAGTAGTCGAAAGGCACAAAAAGTCGAAAAAAGCCAAGAAAAATACTTAAAATCTGGAAAGGTAGTCTTTTCTGGTCTCTGCTGCTAGAGGAACACTGCTGGCCACCACGAGGGGCTGTGCTGAGTTCTCAATAGCTGGAAAAGCCCGCCAAAGCGTGCTTTATAGCAGGGGGTGGAAAAGACAGGAAATGACCCAAAATGGCCAATAAACTACAAGTTACTGCCTTAAACCACTCCTCTGAGGACAACAGGCAGCTCAGTACTCCCTACTCCCACTAGTGAGTAAAGAAACTACCCCTTGACCAAACAAGGAAAATGGAGAAAACAGGAACCAAGACAAAGCCCAGGGATCAGCAAAATCTGGTCTCTGGAACACTAGTTAGGAAAGTATGGAAAGCAAGGATATTTTTTTTGTTTTTTCAAGTTTTTTTTACAGAAAAGCAGAAAACACAATAAATGCTATGATTTTCGATTAAATGCTATCAAAAGCTAGTACACTTGAGTGTATTAGCCTGTAGTTTAACTTGTAGGCAAAACTTAAACTAGCAAGTGCAGTAAACAGTTTTAGCTTATAAACACAAAAAAACAGTGCAAACTTTGATAAAATAAGCAGAAACAGTAGTCGAAAGGCACAAAAAGTCGAAAAAGCCAAGAAAAATACTTAAAATCTGGAAAGGTAGTCTTTTCTGGTCTCTGCTGCTAGAGGAACACTGCTGGCCACCACGAGAAGCTGTGCTGAGTTCTCAATAGCTGGAAAAGCCCGTAAAGCGTGCTTTATAGCAGTGGGCTGGAAAAGACAGGAAATGACAAAATGGCCAATAAACTACAAGTTACTGCCTTAAACCACTCCTCTGAGGACAACAGGCAGCTCAGTACTCCCTACTCCCACTAGTGAGTAAAGAAACTACCCCTTGACCAAACAAGGAAAATGGAGAAAACAGGAACCAAGACAAAGCCCAGGGATCAGCAAAATCTGGTCTCTGGAACACTAGTTAGGAAAGTATGGAAAGCAAGGATATTTTTTTTTTTTTTTTTTTTTGATTGATTTACTGTTGATTAATTGATTTACTGTTGATTATGGAAGAAGAAAGGTATTAACTTGTTATAATATACACAAAACTTACACTTTTCAGGAAGAATATCAGTGTATAAGCTTAAAGGAAGATCAAGAAACAATGTTTTTTTGGTTAAGTTAAAGGGATGCTGTAGGGTAAGGAAATTTGGCGGGTGAACGGGTTTAGTTAATGTTTTCTAAAAAGGGATAGCAGGGCAGAAAATACAAAATCCTTATCTTTGCAACAAAGTATCATAATAGGTTACTTAGGACCACCTGGTAGTATAAAAAGTGAATTTGAATGTTACATTTTGGTTCTGATGAAGTTTGCCAGTAAGGTAAACGAAAAACGCTTTAAACTTTTTGTACTAATACATTTCGGTATTTTTTGACAGTAAGCCATTTCAGTGTTTACATTTTTCTTGGTTTGTTGGCCTTCTTGTTTCATGAGGCTATCTCTAATCCCAGATATGATTGATTCATCCTTACACATATTTGTATTATCAATTTATTGTAATCTGCTATTTTATCTTTGAACATCTACGCCTTAAATATATATTTTTTTCATTAAAATTAAAAAATAAGACTGATTTTCTTATCTTAATCATGATTTTTGTTCAAACCCTTTTTAGATGAAAAAAGGATTAAAAAAGCTCTAAAATGCACTTCAGTGCATTTGTAACCTTGTGACTTCTGGGGGCCTATTGGCCTGCAACTCCATGGCTTAATTCAATTATTTACTCCAGACTTATTATATTATAGTCTTGCCCAATTAGGATGTGTTGAAAGAATGCTGGGAAAAACAGAATAAGACAAAAGTGTGAGAAAAGAAAGAAAAATGTAATCTGGATATTGTGGGGAGACTAGGATGAGGGTAAACCAGAGATGGCACTGGAGAATGTGTACCAGTGAAACAGTGGGTAACATGACCCTTTAAAGCCCTCCTCATGAAGCTCTGCTATAAAGAAAGCAATTGGGGAATAGTGAGAGGAGTTGCATGGCAACACAGAGGGCCTAAAGTAGCTGTAAAGCCACAAGTTGTAAAATTTTGCTCCAGTGCATTGAAATAATCCAAAAGGTTTCCCCTAAAACAACTGAAATAATTATTCTAATAATAACACACAAAAATAGATGTCTGTCTACTTGATATACAAAGAATTAAGATTTTTTTTTTTTAAACCTGGCATGATCCAAGTCTTATTAAAGAAATGAACAGTTTATGGTTAGAATGTTATAAGGAATGATAGGTTTGTCATCACTGGTAAGGAAATTGTGTTCAGGTAATGGTATTTGTAAAGACAGTTGACTGTTTTAGGGGATGTCAGATGGGCAGTGAATATTATACAAGAAATGTCTCTGATGAGTGACTTAATTGATTTACTGTTGATTATGGAAGAAGAAAGGTATTAACTTGTTATACACTATTAGCACCAAAACTTACACTTCTTTCAGGAAGAATGCCAGTGTATAAGCTTTAAGGGTAAGTACTTACAGATGGGAAATTTCAATTGTATTTTTTTGGGTAGAGGAGTGTAGATAAACAGGGACGTGCTGTAAAAGGATAAGGAAATCTTGGCAGTGGATGAACTGGTTAGTTAATGTTGCATTCACTAAAAGAATATAGGGCATAAGTAACATGTCCAGTGCAGACTGCCTCAAGGCCTTATCCCTCTATTCTGTCTCCTACAGGCTGTTGAGGGGAGATCTATGCTTGACATAAAAGGCATTGTCAGACCCCACTCTGAAGGATCTCATGTATATCCCCAAATTACCCATTCTAAAGACTTAAACCTTGCTTGTGATATAAGTAGGACCTGCTGGAGAGACAGGTATGTATCCCAGAGACTACCCTTTCTCTGGAACAGGCTCCCCATCCATGTGAAGCAGACTTCCTCCCTAACTCAACTCAAGTGTAACTTGGACAATTGGATGGGGAACCGGAAATTCATCCCTGGTTTGGCACCTATGTCTCTAATAAACACAGGCAGCCTGTAAATGGTTCATCTCCCAACCCCCTGGTTGTAAATGTTTCAGTTATACTTATCAAGGGTACCAGAACTTGTCAGAGATTTGGTATGCATGGCTAGGCTTAAAAAGGCCCTTGTGGTCATTAGCCTAGTAAATATCTATGAACCTATAAAGACAGCTATTGATTTTATTTTTAAAAATGGTGTTTTGATGGACTGGAGAGTTGGGAAAAAATGTACATTAGTAAATTTTGTTTTACTTCTTGTAGGACCATTTTTCAAGGATAATCATATTTGAAAACAAACACTCACAGTGTTTGCTTTATTAGAAATAAATATAAGTCTGGTAGGTAAGTATACAGTCAGGAAGATTAATCCAAAAGAACGTGTATGTATGCGTGGTTGGCTTAGAAAAAAAGTGGTGTGTTTGTGTGTGTGTGTGTGTGTGTGTGTGTGTGTGTGTGTGTGTGTGTGTGTGTGTGTGTGTGTGTGTGTGTGTGTGTGTATGTGTGTGTATGTGTGTGTGTGTGTGTGTATGTGTGTGTTGGAGGTATAGTTTGAAAACTGGCCAGGAACAAAGGTACACTTAATCCAACTGGTGGAACACTGCCTCTCATGATGTAGAGCAAAAGGACAAATGTGGAACATTGCCTCATGATGTGGAACAAATGGGAAAAATGTGGAACACTTAGTAACAGCTTGCCAACATATTTAAATAGGAAGCTCACAGGTTGGTTAAAGTGTGTTACTTTATACTAATAAAAAAGTTATTTTGACAAATTATTATGATTCAGTATTTTTCACCATGGACATCACTTAAAAATGTAACAGACCCTTTCAATGTGGAACTGTAAGGAAGGTGGACATTTTTAGATTCAAAATAAGGAATATTTTTCATAATGAGGTACACTTGAGAGGTATGGCCATACAGAGGTCTGTCTTCATGAGGAACATCAGTAATTCTAGGAGAAGCATGGTTAAACATGAAGACCAAATGCATAACACAATGCCTAGAATCATTGAAATGATAAACAGTGACATACAAAACCTGCAGACATTGCATTCAACCTAGTTTGGCTTCATTAAGCGCAGGTCATGCCTACTCAACCTGATGGACTACTTCATGAAGGTCACCAAGGCAATGCACAAGGGAAAATCAGTGCATGCTGCCTATCTTGACCTTGGCAAAGCATTTGACACTATACCCCCACTGAGGCCTTGTAGGCAAACTCATGAAATTAGCTATAACCCCCCTCTGCCACCCACTAAATGGTGAACTGGCTCAAAGGTAGGACCCAAGAGGTTATGATAGGGGAGTCTGCCACTCAAAATGGCATTCACAAGATGAGTTACTCAAGACTTTTTGGTATTTACTTCACTGAAGTCAAGATCAACATCAAGGGCCTCTGGCTGACCAAGTTTGCAGATGATTGCAAACTAGGTGCAGTCACAGAAATCCTCACTGACACAAATATTCTCCAAGAAGGCCTGACACAGGCTAATAAATGGTGCCACCGTCATGGTATAAAACTCAGTGCTAAGAAATGCATAATAGTATCCTTTCGGAAGATGGCTACCCCTGAAAAATACCACATTGATAATGAACCCCTAAGAGTAGACCCAGTGATTAGGAATTTGGGCACCCATGTAAACAGTAACCTAACTTTTGACTATCGTGTCTACAGTAGTAAGGAAATCATTTTATGTTGCACAAGGTATAAGCAAGGGTATGGCATTTAGGTTCAGTGTCATTGTTCTGCTGTGCTTGGCCCTCATCAGACCAATCATTCAGTACAATGCCCCTTTCTATAAGTACCTGACCAGGCATATGCAACAACTGGAGTGATCACAGAGATTCCTCACAAAAGGAATACAGGGCAGAAATAACATTTCCTAGTTGGACTGTCTCAAAGCCCTATCCTATACTCAGTCTTCTAGAGACTGCTGAAAGGCGACCTACAACACATCCTCTGATTTTAGTCTGATGGAGCTGTTGCAAATCTACAAAACAAATAGCATCAGAAATAAACGACCTAGGACCTAAGCCTTGTCTGTAGCACTGTAGTACTAGCACAAATAGGACATGTTGGAGAGACAAGTATGTGACTCTCAGAGACGAGCCTTTCTCTGGAACAGGCTTCCAATCCATGAGAAGCAGAGTGCTTTCCTAATCTAATTCAAGTAACTTGGACCTATGGAAGAGGAAATTTACCCCTGATCTAGGACCTAAGACACAAGCAGCCTGTAAATGGCTGACCACCCACGACCAAGCTCACATATTCAAACTGAGCTCACGGTTTTCTACTCAGCAGTTGCAGACGTTCAACATTTAGCCAAGCAGTTTAAAATGCTCACTTTTTTCTGAATTGTGCATGCTGATGCAGGAATTCCAAAGACTGGGCTCAGCTATAGTCTCATCTATAGACAAATAAATCAGTAATTACTACTTTCCGAATCTATATTCAGAACCTGATAATTCTTTCGGTTTATTAATCTCGGGGGCAAGATGCTAATACTGATAGGAGACTACCTTTCAAATGTACAGATTTTCGCAGAGTGTCCAGTTTTTTTTCTTCATATTTTTGGTTTGTTCCTCGTATAATTTGTGATTTTCTGGCAAAATATTAAGGATTGACGTCACTAAAGTAATATTAGGACATCTGTGTTTCAGTCTTTATTGTCCTTCAGAAAGTAGATGCCAGTGCAAACCTGAGTTCGTTTTAGTAACTTTCCAAGTTTATATAAGCATTTTTTTAAAATCCGTCCCTATTTTGGGACCTGCGTTCCTCATTATTTTCGGCTTTGTCCAGATTTCTAAAGTCAAGAGGCTGAGTATAACGTAATCAGTCTGGATCTTTGTAAATTTTGCGGGGTTACGAAAACAAATTTCAGGTTTATCAGCAAATAATTCATTAGAACCCGTATCAGGCTTGACAACAGCTTTAGTTTTAGCGAGCTATGAACTGTTTTTCTTTTTGGTCGTAGTCTTGAACCTCAAACAATCCCATTTAAACTTTTATCTGTTTATTCTACTTCCTAAATATGTCGCATCTACTCGACTGATTTCCGTGTTTGCACATTATTACTCTACATTTCTTACTTTAGTTGTATAATTTATTCTTCAGGGACTACACCACTGAGCGCGCATCCTTGCAGTCCTAGTTCCTCTTTGTTACTGTTTACTTTGCTGCTGTATGGAATTCTAACATTTTTGTATTTTATTATCTGTACCAGGTGTTACATGGGATCCCAAGCGGTTACTTAAATGGTCCGCATCGTGGTGCGCTATACCAATCGACATATGTAACTAAAATAAATAAAACCATTAAATGTGGCAAAAGTACATGTAAAGAAATGGGATGGAATCTCAATTCAGCTATGCACGTCCAGCAGTCCTGTGCTCCTGATGATGCCAAATTAACATTCATTTTGACCACACGGTGCCACACACACCTCTCTACTGCACCTCATTTTATATAACATCACCGATTTTGCCGCATGTTTAGCCCCATCTCTCGAAAATTTCATTTTTGGTAAATCACTGAGGCTTCAAATTAGTCAATAATGCCGTCGGACTGTAGAGTTCCACACTTCTAGTTGTTCAGAAAAAAATGAATGTTGATGCAAAACTTGATTTATTGAAGTTTTAAATGAATTAGAGTAATAGTTAAATATTCTGCCGAATATGGCGTACCCCCTATTTTGGATTTGTCCCTGATTATTGGACCAAGAGATTGATGTCCTATGTATGACCTGATGTGGTTTTGGGAAGCTATAAGTTTCAGGGCGGAGTTGGGAGAAGGACAGACGTTCGAGACTTGCACACGTTAGCCAGCAAGTTTAGATTCGGTTTGCAGACAGACGATCCATGGTTAGTTCTGGGAAGGACAATCTTCCTTAAACTGGTGCTGACCGTCTCTTTGTTTTGCCATAAACACTAAAATGAGGTCAGTATATAAATACATTGGCAGGTTTCGCATATCGAGTTCATCACATCTGGTTTCTGGTTTCAAGTCCCAGTCTTGGAATCCAATGAAGATGTGTCTCTTAATAGCGGCTTTACCGTTTTACCCTTAAGGACTGACTTGATATTACTGCTCCCGACATTCAAGCTAAAAGGTAAAGAAATAAGTACTTGCTAAATAAAGGCTAATGAAGAATGCAATGATGCTTTAGGGACAAAAATCAAATGTTTGCCTTAACGGAAATTATCTCAGTAAAGTTTTTGATATAACATTTGATAAGAAAGCCAAACGATCTGTGAAATAACTTGTAATTAATTTCCCCGGGCCTCCATTGAAAAAGGACATGTGTCCAAACGGACTTTCCCGGCAAACAAATCTAAAATAAATAACATTAATTAATTAGGGGCTGGTTATGGAAGAGATAAATTTCAAACTGGAAATCATTTTTTTTGTTTTTACTTTGGTGATACCTATATCTTCCACTAGTATGTTTTCATGTCGTATTTCTCCATAATAAAATTTTAGGACATATACATGGGTGCTCGGTTCACAATTTTAAGTGTAAGCATTTTCTTACAGTTTTCATATTGCAAGAGAATTTCAGGTGACAAATGTGAAAATCTTCTATGCTAGATGAACACTTTATTTTCATAGTTTTGAACTTATTTTGTGTTATTTCCATTTTGTGTAATGTGCTTTCATTTATATGTTTATGCTCATATTGTAGGGCAGGCAATAGCACTTGTGTAAAATCCAGAAATTAGTTTGGTAGTCATGAATATGGTATTTTCCACTTTCAAACCATACGAAGTATAGCAGCATATGAACGGTGTTTTTTTTCTTTTATCTGACTAGTTTATTATTCAGTTAAGTTTAAGGATAAGGTTACCAACCTGTCCCACTTTGCGATGGACAGTCCCTCTTTGGGCAGTTGTGTCCTGCAAAAACTGAAAAATGGCAAATGCCCTGAGATGTTAGGACAAAATATTTCATATATTTTCTTTAATAGTTGCATAAAACAGTTATTTTGTATCTGAAAGACCTAAATGTTGTAAGAAACAGAATACGCAACTCAAATGCTACGGTTTTATTTTGGCAAAAAAGTGAAGTTCTCTCCTTTGTACTGGCCGTGGGTATGTTTTGCTCTACAAAATCTGACGTTTCTACAAAAAATGTCCCATTCTGGGCATTTGAAAAGGTGGCAACCGTAGTTAAAGAAGCTTGAGTCGTTTTCGCATTTCATAGCCTTTGACACACTGCAGGCAGCTTGCAATGCATACGTAACTGTAAATTCGTTGAAAGTGAGATTCATCTTTTTACCAAATAACAATACAGTGTTCCTGGAGTGTTACTTTGCCATACATGCACAAATGTACTCTGGCCATGGCAAAGGAAAACTGCAACACACTTCCCAATTCCCAAGTTCATTTTCTGATACATCACAGATTTGTGGAAACTCTAATGCATTGTGGGATAGCATTATATACTTTAGAGCTAATTACTAAGAGACAGAATCATGTTATCCTAGGAGTTTAGTAGTTTATACCACATTCTGCTATCAGGAAACCTCCTTAGATAATGCCTGTCATGTAAGCTTGGGGATTATGAGGAGCAGAAACATCATCTAGTGTAACACTAGCCTCAGCAGAAACCAGGGTTCATAAATCAACAGGGTGTGGTGGTGACTGGCAGTTTTTTTGGACTGTGTTGATAAGCAGGGCCAGCCTTTGGTCAACTGGTGCCTAGGCAAAAAGACTACACAACACCCCCGCTCCCACACCACCTGTTGCCCCCATCCTGGTCTACCTACACCATCCAGATTACTTTTTTTCTTTCTTTTTCTCATAGTTTGTCTTACCTTCATTTTTTTCCGTTAGTCATTCAACATAGTTTGAAAGAAGCCATTTCTTTACTACAAAAAAATAAATAAATACTGGAAAAGCTCCCCTGCTAGAGCGACGCCCTAGGTACCGTCTAGTTGTTCTATGCCTAAGGCCGGCTATGTTGATAAGTAAGATACATGTGGTGGTAGTGGAGGGTTTTGCACACTCTTTAACAGCTGTGATATTTGAGTGGTACTGCCATTATGAAACTGGGACAGAAAGGTGAGTCTAACATTTAGCATGTGAAAGTGTGTCTGTTGTCTTGGCACATGCATAATGTACATATGCCAGTCGCATCTTCTGTGTGCATGGAAAAAGGTGGTAGAAAAATAAATGACTTACATGATAAATCCTGAACATTCATGGGTCTTGTACCACTGATAAATTACCTCTCTCACTTAAGCTGGTGTTTGAGAAACTAAATAATGGGGTTGGGGAGGGGTTGCAGGAGAGATAATATTGGATCTGCTCAAGGAAAAAAAATGGAATAGGCATTATGAACTATTTTAATAATATGAAGAAAATTATACTTCTCAGCTGTGCTCATTGTAACAAGCTACAATGCCTGCTTCCATGAGTGAAGTTATTTGGTCTTTGACATACTTTGCAGTTCAAGACAACAGGAATGGTGATCTGTGGTTGTACAAACCTAGGCTACCAATTCAGAACACTGTTTAAGGTGAGGGAAAGGCAGATTTACATGTCCAGTTGTGCACACTGCTGGCCATGGCAGTAAGTAGGGAGTGGGTGCAGCAGATAAACTGCACTTATGAACCAGCCTCTTCATGATCAAGGAAAGAAGGAGGTCCTTCACATTCTAGTGAAGGCATCAGATGTGAGTTCAGAGGAGGAAGAATGCTAATCCAGGAGTGGGTACAGCTAGCGGTAGAAGCTATGTTAAGTGCCCACAAAGTTATTGGGGGGTTGCTGGCTGACTGATACAGTATATCATTCCCCAGATGTCAAGATAGCAGGATGAGAAAATGGAAGACAGAATAAAAGAGTGGTGTACAAGGAAAAGGATCATACACATGAAGGATCTGAATCTGCCCGGAACAGACCTGGGTTATTCTGAGTTGCAGGGTTAGAGAGAGAGTAGGAACAAGTGTGAGTGATTCAGCTAACAGGTTCAAGACTGTAACAGAAAAGTTATGGCTATCCAGGTTATGGCTGATCATATCACTGTGCATAGCTCAACCTCTTATCACAAAGAATCTGGACAAAGCCAAAAATAATGGGGGGGACAAAGCCCCAAAAATAGGTACACATTTCAAATATTGCTCTTAAAGACTTAGAAAGTAGCTAGAATAAAAGGTATTGTGTTATTATATATTTTCTGAAGGATATGAAGTCTGAAACTGAAACGCCTGCCGTTAGTGGAATCAATCCTCATTGATTTACCACAAAAATCCAGAAAATCACAAATGTAGTGAGAAACAGACCAAAAATATGAGGCAAAAATTTGGACATTCTGTGAAAATCTGGACAGTTGAGAGGTATACCACTATGTGATTTAGATTATGGAAAAAAATAAAATAAAAATAGAAAAATAAATGTAATGGTGCAGAATTTCAGAAGGATGGATTATATTGCACTGGGTAAAATAGTCAAGGATGAGGTAGTAGACTGGGAGCAAATTTAGGGAGTAAACAAGATATTCAAATGGGTCAGGGATGGGGTATGGACAATGGCATGAAGATGAGGCAAAAAGATAAGGTGGCCAATGTGGTTACATATGAAGGAGTCTAGCAATTCAGGCAAAATATAGGGTTTACAAAAGATGGAAAGGAGGGCTGCAGAGATGAAGGAGGCACACTGCCAGGGTGCCAGCAAGAAGGATAAAAAGATGGTAAGGGCAACCAGGGCTAAAGCTGAAAGTGAGTTAGCAGAAAGAATTAAAAAGGGGAGCAAGTTTTTTAGGCACATTGCAGAAAGAAGAAAAGGGAGGAGCAGAATTGACTGGGCCAAATAAACATTAGAGGGGGATCAGGAAAGACTGAGAAAAGGTAAGGATTTGATACTTTGATATTCTTTAATCCTAGAATAGTGAGACTGAATGAGTAAAAATGAGGACTTACATGCACTAAGCCAGAGACTGCTATTTCTATATTCCCTTTTTTTGAAGGTGTTGCAATGTCAGCATTGCTATATATAAGATTGGGGTCAAGTGGGGCTTGCTCACTCACAGCTGGGCAATGCGGGAGTGCTTGTGCCCTGCAAAAAAAAAAAAACAACTTTATAAGATAGCAGCAATATTCGACATTTGCTGTTCTCGCATATTTTTGTAGTTTATTTTTCATAATTCTGGGGCTCTCATACAAAGAATCTCAGAATTACAATAATCAGCCTTGGAGAAAAAGTAGAGATATTAAATGAATAGTTTGCTTTAGTCTTCACAGAAGAAAGTATTGGGAAGGTGGCATACCAGTCAGGAGGTGGGGTATAATGGGAAGAACAATAGGCAGATACCAGAATATAGAGTGAAGAGGTTCAGAGGGAACTGGTTGCCCTTAGCAATGATGAAACACAAGCAGCAGATGGCCTACCTCCCAGAGTTCTCAGAGATTTGACTAGTTTGTTGCCAGACCCCCCAACAGAGGTCTTCAGCAGATCAGTGGCTGGTGTAGAAGTGCCAGAGAACTTGCGGACAGCAGTTGTATGCCGTTGTACTGGGATGTGAGGTGGGGATTCCAGGGAAATACAAGCATGTTAGCACAATGGCAGTGGCAGGGAAAGTCATGTAGAAAATATTGTATTGAGAAGATGGTTTGTAGCACTTCTAGAAGAAGCAATCTTTAGAATGGCAAGCAACATGGACTCATGACCTTAAGGAGCTGTCAGTCAAGCATAATTCAGTTTTATTATGGAGTTATAGGAGGACTTAGGAGTGATGGTAGATGTAATCTGTATGGACTTCAGCAAGACAATTGTTCTGTCTGACGCCCACACAGGAGGCTGATAGGGGGTGGGTGAAGGACCAAGACTGAGGAACTAAATAGCTGCATTATTGAATGGTAGGACACAGGGGGTTGTGATGACAGAAACAATGTCAGGAATTAGGGAAGAAACTAGTGGAATTTCAAAGAGGGTCTGTCCTGGGTCCAGTACTCTGCTGTGTGTTTGTTTCAGACATAGCTAACAGAATAATGAATAGGATCCATCTCTTTGTTGATGCCACAAAGATAAATACAGCAGAGGTGGAGGGGGGATAATTTGGAAAGGAGGAACAAATGAGTAGAAAGGTGGAAATTGAGCTCACGGCTGTAGCTGTATCTTCTAGAACCCAGTGCATATTCCTGCTGCAGTACCCCACCCACTCAGCTCTTTAAGTGAAGAAGAAGAAAACAAAGACTTCTGCTTACTTTGTAGCAAGCTAGTTGTTAAGATACAACAGACATGCCCCCTCAACTCTTCAAAAAAGAGCAATAAATGGACTTTGGCTTACTCTGTAACAAGCCAATTAGATTCTGTTTCCTACAGCCAAGCCACACCCCTCTCAGCTTTTCAGCAAAGAGCAAAAACAAATTAAAAAAAAAAAAAAGAGAGAGAGACTTCAGCTATTTACTTCTTACAGCTGACCCATGTCCCTCATAGCTCTTCAGTGAAAACATGTCCTGATATTGAACAGTAGCGAATAAAGTGTACTTTTGCACTTCTCAATCATGCCTCCTAATACTTTGCACCTGGGGCAACTGCTCCACTGACTGGAAAATGAGGCTATTGGAAGGAATTTAATGCAAAACTACCAGAAATATCAGTGATCTGGAGGAGAAGCAATATGACCAGAAACTAGGCGAGCTACAGCTGTTCTTGCTTGAAACTAGAAGAGGCTAGGTGTGAATGTGTGTGTGTGTGCAGGGGGGGGGGGCATGATACTGCTGCATAAGATCATATCAGGAGATGTAAAAGTGTCATTCTGAAGAGATAGGACAGAGGGAGAAGGAGGGGGAGCAGTATGGATTAACTACTTCCTGGATATTCCAAAATACTTTTTTTTTAATTAACAGGGCTGTGAACCCAATGGAAGGAGTACTGAGTACTGAGTACTGTAATAGACAGTGAAGAG
The DNA here is from genome assembly GCF_019279795.1 of Protopterus annectens. Classification (NCBI taxonomy): domain Eukaryota; kingdom Metazoa; phylum Chordata; order Ceratodontiformes; family Protopteridae; genus Protopterus; species Protopterus annectens. The sequence goes on from NC_056745.1 coordinate 1,194,807,542, forward strand.
GGAATTCACAGAGGCTTTCAAGATGGTGAATGGCAAGTAATAAACCAGTAAGGGAAAAGTAGGGAGAAGGTCGAGTGTTAAGGCACTTAAAAGGCTATATTATATATACTGTTATCTTCAGCCATCAATCAAATGCAATGCAGTGACTGTAGATATGATAGTGCACTAGTGTGTGGCAAGCATTGACCTCCAGTCATATCTTTTAACTTAGAATGTGAAAATGCTCATATAACTGTCATTATGGTGACAAAAAGCCTCTGTTTGGGTGACGGGTACAAAAGCATGTCTGGTTGTGATAACGTCCGATCAGGAGAAATACTGACAGTATCACTATGATAGAGAAATGTTATTTTTTATTAGATCTTTAGAAAAAGTTCTAAAAGATACTTCCAGAAATGTAGAAGTTTGATGCAGCTATTAGCTCTGCAACAGTCTTGAGTTTGATTCCCACACCTTCCATTTGTCAACTGGGTGACTGAATAAATCTTTTAACCAGACATTACTCTTGATTTTCCATTAAAAAGAGACCGCAGCTAGTAGACTTACCCAGTTAACATTTTTTTTATTTTAAAATGGCAATCCAACGATTGCAGTAATATCTAAATGAAATAAAGATGCCTAGAATACTTTGTATAACAGAGAAAATATTTTTCAAAAGTATCCTTTTATTTGACTTATCTGATAACCAGGTAAGGTCTGTCCTGAAAATAGGCTATGGCTAAGGGGACTAACTTATTCACAAGTAAAAATAAACAAGTAAGCATACAAACAAGTTAGCGAATAATCAAATAAATAAATAAATATAAATAAATATACAAGTAAATAAGCCCACTATGGACAAACACATTTTTGCAGTTGTAACCTAAGAGCACTCTCTGTGTAAATTAAATGCACAATAAGCAAGCGGAAAAAGGGAAACCAAAGTCAGAAGAACCACGTGAAGATAGCCTCTGCCTTCTGAGCTACACATAGAGTGTATATGTGTGTGCGTGTGTGTGTGTGAATCAATATGTACACATGTAGATAGATATAGATATATGGACACATACCACACAAACGCACACACAGATATATATATATATATATATATATATATATATATATATATATATGTACTTTCACTTCAGATTCTCGAACTACTGAAATATCGAACTTCAGTATCTGGAGACCGAAGTGCTGAAAATGCACTTGTGCAAAAGTGCAGAATATCAAGTGCGGAAAGGCAAATGCAGAAATGTCGAATCCGCGGTGTAGATGTAGCTGGAGATTCAGGTAAGTGATGTTTTACTAGGTGTTTTGGGTAGGGATTTTAGTGTGTGTGAGTGTGTTTGGAGTTTTCAGGTGTGGGTTAGGGTAGGTAGATAAGATTGTGAGTGTGTAAATGCTGCGAGTGGTGGCATTTGTACATATGTGATGTGTGTTTGTGCAAGGCGAGTGTAGAATGTGTTGTGGTGGGTTTTGTGTGTTTGTGCTTTTAGTGCGACCTCGGAGTTTGTATATATAAGTAGTGGGGGTGTGGGGGGGCTCAGCATATATGTAAAGTCTGCGCATGTGTTTGTTTTGTTGTGTTTGTGTGTGTTTTGTTTATCGTGTAGGTAGGAAGGTGTATGTGTGCTTGTTTGTGTGTGGAGTGTGTATATAGGTAGTCACAAATTTGAATTTTGCAGTTTTGGGGTTTCAGGTTTTCCAATTTTCGAAGACAAACTGATGAAAAGAACAACTGGATGAAAGTACTTGCCAAGGAACCACACCGATTACTTGCTGAAAGAATTTAAATGTCAGAATGACTGCTATGGGAGGGTTGTTGATTGTGTGTTTTATTGGTTTTAAGTTGATCACATGGTCAATTTAATTTTATATAATTAATTTTATTGTGAGTACTTGTTATCTGAAGAAGTCTTGCTATAAAGCAAGATGAAAAGCGCTTCATATTAAAGTTTTTCAGCAAGTAATCAGTGTGTTTCCTTGGCAAATTTTTCCAATTTTCGGCTTTACAGTCTCGAGATACTGAATTTCAATATTTCAGTATTTTGGGATTGTAAATTGAAACCAATACATATGGCACAAATCAAATTCACACCCACACATACCCCCCCCCCCCACACACACACATATGCAGTCAAATGAGTTTTTTTTTATCAGTCACAGGCTGTACTTTTATATTATATATGATGTTAATAATATCACACATGTTATCCTTGTATATCCCATTATCTGGCAAGTATATTTGACAACGATTTTTCTTTTTTGTCATAAAACATTATTTTGTGTGGGAAAAGAACAACTACAAAATATGTAATTGTCTTTTTCTTTCTTCCAATTAAATAAAGCCCCCCCGACTGATTTGTCATGTGTATAAATGTGTGTGTGTGTGTGCTTACATATTACACACACACGCGCGCACACACACACACACACACATATATATGTATATATATATATATATATATATATATATATATATATATATATATATATATATATATATATATATATATACATTTTTCCCATTAGAAAACTATATGGTAGGTAAAGGGAGAAACAGTTTTGATTTTATACAGCAGTTTATGCTGAATACTAGCATAATAAAACAGAACTATTGAATTCACAGTATATTAAACATTTTGTTTTGTTGGAACAATTCCACAATGTAAAGTACAAGATATTTTATCATTGCTCTATCAGTATTATCACAAATTTATTTATATTATACCAGCATCATCAGTTACAACTTGATGTATTATAGTTTCTTGACTGCATTCAAAGACAAATAACTTTTTAAAAGCTAAATCAGATATGCTAGAAAACTCTACATGATTCAATGCAATGAAGACAGAATAATTATTTTAGACACATTTAATGTGTAGTATTTTAACAAAGAAAGGCAGAAAAAGATTTCAGCAAGAGTGAATAATTTAAAAAGATACATGATAATAAGATAGCACGAGTGTATATGTTGCTTGCCATACACAGTTCTATAAAATTAATAAGAGTTTCAAGTACATAAATATTCCAGTTTTTGTTAATGAGGAAAAAAGCAGCATTGTTTAAAATTTCCAAATGACCAATGCTAATTGCTTTAAAGAAATATATGAAAGATGCAGGGTAGCAGGAGCACAAGGGCTGTATAGCACTCAGCAGCCTACGGAATGACTGATTTGTTAATGCACACACCCTGTAGTTTTTGTAAAGTATCATTAAACAAATATAAGTAACTACAACAACATTGGATGCTAGGCTACTGGTAGTGCAAATGTTGCTTCAGTTTCTATCTAGCTATAAACTGAGTCATATCCCACTTAAAATTTCTTTTTGTGTATTTCTTTCTTATTATGAAATAAAATACATATTTCGCACATGTATTCAATCCTCAGAGCATTTCCCTGAAAAAAATATTTCTGGTTTAATTTTCTGTTATACATCTGTCAAGATTCGAATGTCATTTTTTTAATTTAGTAAAGTCAATGGTTTGATTCTTGTTTTTTTATTATTGGAAGTCACTTTTGTTAACAAGTCTGGTAATGCAGAGGATTAAAGCTATCAGCAGTTAAAGGAAAACTCCACCCTAGAACTAAAAAAAAAATCTTTTTTTTTACTCTATGTTTGTTTCCTGACCTGTTTTAACACCTCAGAATCACTCTAAGTTCTTTATTTGTAATGTTAGCCTGTTTTCCACAACATGGCTACCAATGGGGTGTGATGTATCAACGTGATCTTGTTCTTCCTCAGCACTTTCTCTTTCCCATAATGCATTTCAAGTTTTCTTTGTATGACTCATACCAGACATAAGGAAGTAACTGTGAATTCCCATGCCACTGACATATAATGGGATTTGTGTGAGTCACTGTCATCTTCTATACCTTCTGTGAAAGGACTGCTTCTTTTCTGTCTCTAATCACCCTCATTTATGTTCGGCTTAGAGCCTGTTTTATACTATTCTTAGAAGTTATCCAGCTGCAGCCAGAAAAGTAGCTAAGTTGCTGGCCTTTGTTCAAGATTTTCTTTTGTAGTCCAAGAGGAATTGACAGTCCCCTCCCCGCACCACTGCAGAGGTGTTAACTGTCACTGCACTGACAGGCCCTTGCAGAATCAAGTGCAATTGACAGCTCATAATCGAAATGACGGGACTTCCAATATAAATCTCTTCCCCTCTGTCTTGGCTCAGCTTGAACACTTCTGTTAATGACCAAAAGGTCTTTAGTTAACAGGGGGTACTTTGGAGGATATATGTCATTTAATCAATATCCTAAAATACTGAATGGCAAAACATCGAAGTACTAACATCAAAATCAAAAAAAAAAAAAAACAATATAACACAATAGGGAAAGAACTATGTATGATATCACAACAGCAAGCATTAAGGAACTGGCCCTCTCCTCACTGTAGGAGGTGTAGGGGTGTTGTGAGCTTGTCCATCTGCAAACAGCTATTTTTATAGTCTGTTTATTTTGGACTCATGGGTTTTATTGGCTTGATGTTTACAGTTCAGTGTTTTGGGATTTTAAAAATAACATAAACCCTATTTTAGTCACTGGAGTTCAGCATATTTATTTACAAAATAAAATGACTAGTAGTTTCTTATCAAATATTTTTTGCAAATATTTTTTACTAATAAAGAATTATTTAACATTAACAAATCCTGTCAACTAGCATAAATATGTATATGCATGCAAGCATCTTTAGAATGCATATTTGATACATCTAATGGACGTTTTTATATACAATGTTACAAGATATATTCGCGGTGGTGGTGCTGCGGTAGCGTTGTCGCCTCACAGTAAGACGATGTCCGGTTCGATTCTCAGCTAGAGCATCTTCTGAGTGGAGACATGCATGAATGGGCGTACCTTCATTGAAGGTTGTGCGTCAGGGCTGGTAACTCGGCACATAAAAATCAACTACCAATCATTAGTGGACCGGAGTTCCTCTGTGGCGACCCCTAACCGGGAAAAGCCGAAAGACACAACAACAACAAAAAGTTACAAGATATCACTTTTATTGACAATGTTTTATATATATTTTGTCACCAATAAATTTAACATTGTACATTATTTAAATTTTCTGATATATCCAGTGTAGTGTTTTAGTCATCTAGCAAGTAGTAATAAGAAAAACATTTTCTTGTATTTTTTAATTAAATAACTATGAATAACTTTAAGGCAAACATAGATATAATAACACTATATGTGCAAAATTGTTTATCTCTCATCAAACTACAAAAGTCGAAGCGTTTCATTAACTTGACCTTTTCAATGTTGTGATTTACAATGATATTAGTGAAGAAATGACAATCACCTATTTTGCATGTGCTTATTTCCTTCAAATGTAGCATTTTGTAACACCAAAGATAAATAGTAAAATCACCTCTTAAAGAAACATTATGAGATGACTGACCTACTGTCTACAGTGGTCTTTGCCACTTAAAAATACCCCATTCACCCCCTTATATCTGGCATTCAATATGAAGGCTTATGTCCTTCTTTCTCTATTTTTATATACATATATGTGTGTTACTGGGAACAGTCATTTGCAGGTTGGGAATAAGATATGCTGTCTCATGAATGGTGAAGTTACAAGTAAGATCAACAAGTTCAGATTCCCCTACATTATATGATAACTTCATTATGATGTGGCTGTCCCATGTATATCACATTTTTATCAAACGTATCTAGATATTTCCTTTTATGAATTATAATTTTCCAGAATTCTAATAATGCAATGAACCTGTGAGAAAAATAAATGCAAAGTATATGGTTTCCTTTTTTTGCTTTATTTGTAAATTAAAAAATGCTAAAGCTCATTGTAAATTAAATAAATTCCACTTTGAGAACTAAGCAACTTTTCCACTTATACTGCCTTGATATCTGCTTTTGCCCCAAATATTTTCATACTACTGTGCTTGAAAAATGTGAACATTAGTATTGTTTGGTATTTGACAGTTTACAGCCACCTTCTACTTACCCACTGATACTGGATCAAAAGTGAAAGAACAAATGGCCACAGCAGTATATTTCAACTTATAAAACACACACACACACACACACACACACACACACACACACACACACACACACACACACACACACACACAAAGTATGCATCCTTACAGCTACATCCAAGAGATTGTCATCTGTATACACTTATGATGTTTGGTCTGATGTTTTATTATAAGAGAAATAAAAAAAAAATGATTGCAGTAATTTATTCTAACTTCTGGTCCTAGACAGTACACTGTCCTTAGATGAGGAATAGTGACCTTCCTGTACACATCTGACACTTGAGTGAGAGGTGAGTTAAAAAGAAATAATAACCATATCATGCATTGTCCTTAGATAAACTATAATGACCTTCTGTACACACTTCCAAAATCTGATTGTGAAGTAAGTTTAAGAAATGATACCTATATTGTCACCAGCCCTCACACAATTCATAGTGATCTTATGTACATACCTCCAAGATTTGATGGGGAGGTAAGTTAAAGAAATAATAATCATGTTATCCATGATTAATTAATAAGTTATATCAATCTTCTCTGTAAAGTTTTGAGCAGGGCCACTTTTAAACCATGTAGAGGTGAGTGAAGAGTTTAAGGATGGAACACCCCTATTAATTATGTGCACAAATCCCTTTATACAGACAGGGGTCTGGAGGCTGCAAGACAGCAGAAGTTCTGATGATCCAGATGTTCTAGGATGCATTTTATGCATTATTTTTGAAAGGTAATTACTTGTTAATTGTTTTGCTGTTAGCCAGAAGAGTTATGTTTGTACCCCCAATATTGTATGTGTTCCACAGATAAAATTTGTAATATTTTTTCACACACGGTCACATACAGTGATATTTCTCTCATTACAATTTCTCCAATACTTTTGGGTTTCTAATACCATGATGGGAATGAACCCAATTCCTAAATCAAAGTATTATTAAAGTTCATGAAATTGGTATCGTTTCACACTTTGTAAGTTGCAGACTCCAAATCTGACTTCAAACCAGTGACAAGTGGAGTACCACAGGGTTCAGTCCTGGGACCTCTCCTGTTTGGTATCTACTTCTCTGAAGTACAGGCTAACACAGAAGGCCTGTGGCTAATGAAGTTCACAGATGACTGCAAACTAGGAGCCATAGTTGAGTCCCCAAATGATGTGGACATCCTACAGAAGGGCCTCACTGAGACAGATGCCTGGTGTCAGAGCCATGGCCTCAAGTTCAATGCCAAAAAGTGCATTGTCATCCTCTTTGGTAAAAACTCTGTACCTATGAACTACCACATAGGCGGCAGTCTACTTAATGCCGAATGTGTGATAAGAGACCTTGGGACCCAGGTGGACAGCAGTCTCTCCTTTGATAATCACATTGCCACATTAGTCAGGAAATCCTTCTACATGGCACACCTCATCACAAAAGGGTTCTCATCCAGGAAAAAAGAGGTAATTGTTCCCCTCTACTCAACATTCATTAGATCCATTATAGAGTACAACCCCCCTTTTGTAATGTACCTCACAAGACATCTGCAGCAGCTGGAAAGGCCACAGAAGTAGCTCACAAAGAGGATTACTGGCCTCAAACAGATGCCCTACACTGACAGTCTCAAAGAACTCCAGCTTTACTCCATAGCATATTGCCTACTCCGAGGTGATCTCTACCTAACATATAAAGCTATGTCAAACCCAGAGCTGTTGGACATGCTACACCTAAATAAATCCCAATCCCTCTGGCCTACATGCTCTAGGGACTTAAACCTTGTCACCACAATAAACAGGACAAGCTGGAGGGATAGATTCCTGTCCCAGAGACTTCCCATACTCTGGAACAAGCTACCCATCTATGTCAAGCAAAGTTCCTCATTAGCACTCTTGAAGAAAAATCTTGAGTGGATGGGGAATAGGAAATACACCACGGGGATCACTTATGTGGCTCTGCTCGACAGGAGCACAGGAAAATAACTTTCGTGGGTGGTGTAAGCCAGGGAACCTTGTTGGCTAGGCTTACTTAGGCCCTTAGGCTGATAGCCTAGTACCTACCTATGAACCTCTATGGAGTTACATGTATTGGGAACATATCTAAATATGGCTGTAATTTTTTTTTAAGAGACCCATTGCTGCTACTACTACTACTACTACTAATACTACTGGAATTTTCTGGGTATCCTTTTTCCACATTGCCCTTGTTTCTGCCTGCAAATCCTGGTATTTTATGACTTTGTGTCTCTCTGTATTAATACATTGTAATCATTGGGTGTAGCAGTTTCTCTGATCAATGCTACTTTTTTCTTCTTTTCTGGGACTACTATATCTGATTTTCTCACATCTATGTTTTGAACTGTTGGTACTGGGTGATCTAATGTATATAAACTTCATCATTTTCTATGATGCTTTGTGGCTCAGGTTTGCAATTCTTATCAGCTCCATTCAATATTATAATATTTGCACAATCCCCAGTGCAACAATCTTGCCACATTATTATGCATTTTAGTACCATTAGTGTATCACACCCAGCATTTATCTGTTTCTCGGACATCTTCAATGGATTTTGTAAAACAGTGTGTAGGTAGTCCACCATTCTGGGCCGCCAATATAAACCCTTTGTCTTTTGGTTTAAATTCACCTCTCCTTAATCATTCCTGAGTTAAATCCTGATTGATATGAGATTGTTCCAGGAGTTTTCTTAAATTGCAACTATGTTTATGCATTTTTCAAATTTCTTGCCTTCTCATCTAATCCTACACCTTATACTCTACCTTTATACCTCTCAATCCCCCTCCCATGTATACTAATTAACCAATCAGAGTCCTACACTCGTTACCCCTCCTACTCTTACTCCTCCCACCCCACTTTACCTCACTCCACCACTTAACCTATCATAGTTCTTCTACTTGACCCCTCCCACTCTTTCTCTTCCCCCTCCATTATAGTTTCCCTTCTCATCACAGATTTTTCCCTTTCTCTCCCCTGCAAAGACTTTCAACCCTATCCTCTTCCTAAGACCCCATCCTTTTATTTTTTTGTGCTGGCTACTCAACTCCACTACATCAATCTCTTCCACCTCTGCTTGCCAAACATGCCTCCCAAATTTCTTCATAATATCTATGTCCCATCATTACTACTTGTACTTCTCATTCCCCTATATTTTGCTACTTCCTACTCTCACAAAATATCCTTTTCCCTACCTCCTACACAAACCAACCCTTGTACTCATTCACAACCTTCTCTATCTACCCACTACAACAACATATCTTCCACTCTTATTCCTCCCAAAACACTGTACCTTTTCCATCCCAAAAGCCTCACCACACCAAAAACTCTCTCTCTGAAAATCCTCCCTCCCCATAACAGCCTCCTACTTCTAAAACACAAAAGACAAAAAGTAACTACCAATAATGACCTTGTCTTATGTAGTGATATTCATCCAAACCCCGGCCCCTGCCTCACCACTAACAACTTCTCCCCAATCCCTTTTTCTCCCTCTGGAATACAACATAGTCCCCCTCCCACTTCTTCTACCACTTCCTCTCCCCCCTTAAGCTCTTCTCTATCAATGCTCAGAGCCTAAATAACAAAATTCACCATCTTCATGCTTGGATTTGCCACAACCAACCAGACATCTTAGCCATCTCTGAAACCTGGCTAAAACCCCACATCACCAACTCTGAAATCTTACCTCCTGGTTTCCAAATCCACAGAACTGACCGACCAAATAAAAAAGGTGGAGGCTCAGCAATAATTTTCTCTAACCTTCTCTCCCTGATCCCTCTACAAATTCCAACTCCTGAGTTCAAAAATGCTGAACTTACAGCCAGTCTCCTTCGACTAAATAAACATAAGAACATCTGCATTATCTCCCTTTATATATCCCCAGGTGACAACATAACAACCCTTGAAAATATTCTTTACTGGGCCTCAACTGAAATCAAATTTGAAACCTACATTCTAACATTGATTGGAATAAAATCAACTCTCCTTCCTCCCAATTCATCAACCTCTTTAACTTGACCCAAGTAATACACTCAACCACCCGGCCTAATAAAACAAATCCCGCAGGATCTACCATGGACTGGATCCTAGTCTCTCATCCAAACAAAATAACTCTTTCAGGCACTATCCTGACACCTTCAGTGACCATCTCCCTACTTTCATACACGCTCCACTAACTCTACCCAATATCTACACCACTACATCCACACTCGTAATCTCAGCAACTTCAACCCAACTATCTTCTCAAACATTCTTAAACATACCAACTGGCAGACCCTAAATACACTTCCCCTAGACAAAGCTGTAGAACAGTTTAACTCTATCTTCCTAAATACTCTGAACTCCCTAGCTCCTCCAAGAAACAAACGAGTCAAAGCTAACTCTGCCCCCTGGCTATCCAAAGAAACAAAACAAGTCATGCATCAAAGGGACAAATCTTGGAAGCTATACCAGAAAAATAAAATCCCTTCTTCCCTGCTCCAATACACCCAACCTAGCTAAAAAACTAATCACCCTGGACAAAAAGAACTACTACTACAAGCTACAGTCCAACCATAATAAGAACCCCAAACAGTTCTGGAAATCAGTAAATTCCCTTCTCCACCCAGGATCCAGAAATAACCCTTGCCCAGACCCAAGTAAAACTGACTCAGATCTAAGCTCTCTCTTCAACAAATTCTTTATGGAATCTATAGCTAATCTTACCAAATCCTTCCCTAACAATAATACATCCAACTCTCTTTCCTCTACTCCCAACAACCCTCTAACTGTCCTCCCAGTTTCCAGCTGAAACCTGTTTCAACTATATTCATAAAAGACTCTTATCTAAACTAAAGCCATGCACTAATGCCCTGATAACATCCCTCCTCTTTCCTTAAATGTGCTGCAAGGTATTGCTCTCCCTATCAGCATCTTAATTAACAGATCTATATAAGAGTCATATGTTCCTATGCTTTGGAGATCAGCCTACATTCTCCCACTTCATAAAGGAGGCAAAAACACAAATATCTTCAACTTACTCTCACCTTTATCAAAATAGAGAAATCGTCCACCACCAACTCATGCCTTTCTTAATCCATAACCGCCTCCTAACACCCACCCAACATGGTTTCTGCCCTGGACACAGCACCATTACTGCCTTACTATCCTTCTTAGAAACAGTCAACCAAGCCAGGGATTCTGGGTTACTAGTTTCCACTGTACTGCTAGATCTGTTGACACCATCTCTCACAAACACCTTCTCTTTCATCTATCAAACCTTCATCTCTCCCCTGATACTCTATCCTGGTTGTCTAGCTACTTATCAGACAGATCCCAAGCTGTCAAATGGAACAACTCTACCTCCTCCTTCTTACCTACACCCACTGGTGTTCCCTCCATCCTTGGACCCATGCTTTCAACATCTTCATAAATAACTTTCACTCTGCCATCCCAGACACAACAGTCATCCAATATGCAGATGATTCTCGCCACCTCCAACATTCCGAACTACTGACAAAAATAGCTTTTTCCACTACTGAGAACTGGATGCACCAAAATCACCTCTCTCTAAACTCCAATAAATCTAAAATTCTTCTTCCAGGGCTTGCACATTTGATAAAACAGCATTCAAAATCATAAGCCAAACCAAGTCAACCATAGAGGTGGTCCCATCTGCAAAACTCCTTGGCATCACTATAGCACCTCAGATTTGATAGCCACATACAACAAAACATAAAGAAAACCCACCAAAAGCTAGGTTTGCTCTATAAGAACAACTGCTTTCTCTCCAACTCCGCTAGGCATTCCTTAGCAATTACCTATCTTCTACCATCTCTACTATATGGGCCTCCTTAGCCTCTCCTTACTAACCTGTCTTCTTCCATCTCCACTAAACTTGAAATCTGCTATAATAAAATCTCTAAATTTGCTACCAAATCTAAAACCTCTTCTCACCATTGTCTTTCCCTTCAAACTCTGAACTGGCTAGAACTCCCTAACTACCTAGACTACCTCCAACTAACCACTGCTCACAAATTAATATTCTACCCTGAAAAATGCCCAGCCCTAGCAAACATCCTTCCACCATACACCCCAAACAGATCTCTAAGATCTGAACACCAAAATTTAATCACCATCCACAAACCCAAAACTCCTTCTCTCCTACTCTCTTGGCAGGAAATGGAACTCTCCCTTCTTCTCTTAGAACAACATCTAACACTGAAGCCTTCAAAATCCAACTTTTCTCTTACTTATCCTCTAAACATAAGTGCACCTGCTTACATCCTACATAAATCTAAATAAATTCCCCTTGAACCCTCTACATCCTTTCTCTTTACTCTACCCTAATACTATCTTCTTTTCTTCTCTTTTCTCTCTCGATCACTGCTTGATCAAACTATATTCTACTCTCAGTTTATGTACTTTCTCTCTCTACTCCTCATATGTAAATATTGTAAATAGCATGTAATCTTAGACCTTCTTCTCATACAGTCAAACCTGCTACTTGAAGGAAACTACTAAATCTATTGTATCTACCTTCCTGAATGATGTGTTTTGAAGTATACTGCGTGTATTTGCTTTTTTACTAACTTTACTAACCTTAGACCTTCTTCTCATACAGTCAAACCTGCTACTTGAAGGAAACTACTAAATCTATTGTATCTACCTTCCTGAATGATGTTTTTTGAAGTATACTGTGTGTATTTGCTTTTTTACTAACTGTATACAATGTAATGTTATTCCAAATGTATATATTTTATTACTATCTTTTACATTATGTAACTTAGATTGTATTTGCTTTTCTCCACTGAAAATGGGTATGTTCTGGCCCAGTGGACTTCCCCAGTAATCAAACTGGAAATAAATAAATAAATAAATATTCTTTCTTTTGTTTTTTGGCACATTCAGTTACTGCCTGATTTTTATCTGCTTCTGGTTTGATTTCCATTCTTACTTGACAGTGATATGCTTCTGCTAAACTAAGCAGGGAAATCATCTTAGACTTGTTCTCCTTATGTTTAAAAACTTTCTCTACATTTGGATCTTGTGAGGTCAGTACTATGATTGCCACTCTATACATTTAATCAGTTTCCAGGAGGCCCTACCTCCTTCAGAACAAAGAATATATAATCCTGGTATATACTAATTTTGTATAAATCATTTGCTAAGCATGAAGCATTTTTCTTGTTTTCCTGTCCAACTGATCCAATCCTTTTTGGGGCCAGTCAGTCATCCTAAAAGTGTAGGTTAGAACAGGAAAAGCAAATTGGTCTATAGCTTGGACTTTGTTTTCTCCTGAAAGGCCAGGTGTATCACACGATACACAAACACATACACCCACACACACACACACACACACACACACACACACACACACACACACACACACACACACACACACACACACACTCACTGAGTGTCACAGTGCACATTTATCAAGAGGGAAATTAACTTATGGCATGCCTTTTGAGGTGTTGGGGGGGGGCAGAGAATCTGTATAAAACATACACGGAGACAGGGAGGACATTCAGACCCAACAAGGAAGGAGATACAGCCAAAAGCTCAACCAGATAACCAAGTGATATGAAATGGCAGCACTGCTCACTGTCACTGTGCCAGAGATCAGTTTCTTTCACATGCATCTGGTTTGGACCACCAAAGATAGCCACTTATTCATTACAAAGCTGATATTTGACAGAAAGTGAAAAAAATCATGGTCAGCTTTCTACTGTTAACTACACTCCCCATATATATATATATATATATATATATATATATATATATATATATATATATATATATACACTCATGTGTGCCACAGCAAAGATTATTTTTGCACCAATGTCATTTTTACATAGTTATACCCAGATTACCTGTATAAAACCTATATAGAGACAGGGAAGACATTCAGACTCCACAAAGAAGGAGATGCAGCCAAGAATTCCATCAGAGAACTAAGAGATGTGAAAATGCAATGCTGCTCACTGTGTCACTGTGCTAACAATCAGTTGCTTTCACGCACATCTTGTTCAGACTGCCAAAGGTAGCCACTTACTATGTGCAAAGCAGATATTTGACAGAAAGTGAAAGAAATCAAAGCCAGCTTGCTGCTCTTAACTATACTGCTACACTCCCCACATAGACCCTCATATATGCCACAGCAATGATCATTTGTATACCAATGTTAGCAAATTAAGTACATAATGCGATATTTCAGTCAAGCCAGATCAGTAAATGTTTAATTCTGCTCATACAACAGTTGGGCTAAGTCATTTTTTATCCACAGATGACCTTTGTGCCCACCAGTTGCAGACACTTTAATGAATGTGTACATTTTGGATAACTGACTGAGTTAGAAATGGTCACAGTAAAATATTCCAACTCACTTTTCACAAATGCACACTAGTTTTGCAAAGCCAGATTAATGACTATTTAATATGATCAGGACAGTAGGGTTAGTAATTTTCATCTACAGACTGCTCCCATATCCAGCTATTATAATGGTTTTGTTGACTATGTGCCACACAGATGTCTAATTGTGGTAAAAATAAATAATGCTCAGAATAATGAATTTCAAGCATGTTTCACACAGTCATACCGTATAGTATTCTAACATACTTTAAACAATGGTTATTACTCCTGCAAAGCCAGATTAATGGCTGTTTAACCTGAGCAAATGACAACAGAGTCAATCACTATCACATACAGTCAGACACCAACCCAGTAAGTATAGACACTTTACTGACTGTGTGCACTTCAGATGATTAAGTATGCTAAAAAACAATGGCCACAGTCATGAACTTTGTTTTCCACAACCAGTAGCTATAGTAAAGTGTTCCAACTTGGATCACATACATTAGTCCTGCAAAGCCAGAATAATGACTAACTTGAGCAAATAACAGCATGCTCAGTTACTATAATGTACAAACAGCCACTGGGGGTATATATCAAGCAATTGTAGCATTTTTATAGAGTGTGTACATCACAGATGGCTGATTGTGGTTGTCAAAGTAAATGGTGGCCACAGTAATGTATTTAAAGCTTGTTTCATACAAAGACATAGTTGTACCAGTAATGTAATTCAACTTACATCACACAAATCCACACTAGTCCTGCAAAGACATATTTTTGACTGTTTAACTTAAGCAAATGACAACAGGGTTAGTAATTTTCATCCACAGACACACATAATCATACATTACAGCCAATTTGTTGACAGCGTATACCTCAGATGTCTGATTGTGATAAAAAGTAACATAGTTCAACTTTATTTCATGCAAACAGAGGTCACAGGAAAGTGTCTCCAATAGCTTCAAACAAATACACACCAATTCTACAAAGCCAGAATAATGGCTGTTTAAGTTGAAAAAAATGGCAGCAGAGCCATTTCCATCTACAGACAGCCCCATGGCCTGTACTTAACAGTTATTGCCAGTTTGTTGGCTGTTGATGGTGTACACCTGAAATATCTGATTATGATATAAAATACTAATGGACATAGTAATTTATTTCAAATATGTTTCACATGAAAACACAATCATCAGTGACACTAACATATTCCAAATTGTTTTACACAAATGCATATTAGTCCTACAAACCCATCCTTTATTGACCATAATGTCTGATTGCCTGACAGGATTAAAAAAATGTACCTGTTACAACTCAGACCACTATGAGTCATGACCACTGTATTCTCTTGCCACTGGCTATGGAGTCCCATTATTGTTTCTACAGTAATCCACTGGTTAAAATGTGGTTTCTCTTCCTTGCCAGGCCACCTACATTGCAGACAACAAATAAGGGAACATTTGAGGCTGTCTCATTCATTGTCTAAATCATAGGTGGTACAGACCACAAATCCTGAAAATTAAATGGTTGGTTGTGCAGCACCTCCTCATAATGTACCACAGCGATGGCCGGTTTGAACATAGTCATCACAGCAGTAGACAGTGTTAATTTGCATAAATAAAATACAACAAAATAAATAAACTAACCAAAAACTGGAAGAGTGTCCCTGACTATAATGTGCCCTTGGTGGACACATAGTTTGTCTGTGGCTAAGGTCAGCCATGTGTATATGCATACGTATTCACAAAGATGTATATATACATGCATTTTTATCCTTCAAGACTGCATTATGTTTAGTTTATGGCAGTTTTATTGTAGTATGACATTTAGTTTCATGGTTAAGTAAGTACTGATATATAATTTATTTATTACAGTTTGATTACTTGGCTACTCTAACTAAATGTGATGTGATGTAAGTGATTAAATATAGAGATCCAAGGAGGAAAAACTGTATATGAGTCATGTACAAAAAACACATATTGAAACACACACACACACACACACACACACACACACACACACACACACACACACACACACACACACACACACAAACACACATATATATAAATGCAAATGCACACATATTTATAAAGGCACATGCAGGATCTTTGATCAATTGAAATATTGCATTTTGGTCAAAGATTGTTTATACCAGCATGTCATCCTTCATCCCAACTACCTTAGAATGGCATTTTGTGAAAGAGGTCTGCTTTGGTGAAAGCCCAAGCCTTGTATTTATGAATGGACATATTCCAGCAATCCACTTAACCAGACATTTAGTAACAAACAAGCAGCAGAACATCTTAACAAGTCCTGCTTTCTAAGACAGGACTAACATATTTTGTATATTCCTTGCCTTTCCATCAGTCAGCCCACATACACTCTTCAGATTTTCGTGGATCTTGGATGCTTATATGTACAAATTACTAAAAGCTTTTGAATTTCTTGCCACAAACTGGGTGTTTGAATTTAAGGTTTTATAATAAATTCTAGACATACAGTATGCTGTAGGCTAGAGTATATTTGTATGAAAGTTGTGCCCAAATGCCTATATATATATATATATATATATATATATATATATAAAATGCAATATATATATATATATATATATATATATATATATATATATATATACACCTAAAAGAGTATGTAAGTTAGAATGAACTAATTAAATTAATGAGTGTTTTGGGTTTAGAAACTAGATCTGAAATAATTTGCTATCATGTAGTTATTTATACAAAATGCAGAATTAAGCTCCTTTCTGTCCCCTTCAAATCAAACTAAAGGTGTGCAGACAGTATGAAATATACGAGGTTATATGATTACGTTTTTTGATTTTTTTTAATACCTTTATGCTCAACAGTAGAAGTGGAACATCATACATCTGAAAATGTCCAGACAAGAATTTATGAACTATATGGTGGCACGGCCTGTTTATTCAGAACCTAGTTTTGAAGCAGATAATGAAAAAAACATAATTGTCCCCAAAAGTTTGCGTGAAAGACTAAAAAACACATGCAGGTGAGTCATTATTTCATTTCCTAGCTTTTGCATCACATATTCGTTTTGAATACATTATGCTGCCATTATGAAGTTACGCTGTACTGATGTTGCAGATGCTTCCTTGCTTTTTTTTAGTGTTTGTCAGCATGAAAATAGGATGCTGCCTTTGTGTGATGCATGATTGGCCATATGTTCTTTATATTGGAAAAAGAGAGAGAGAGAGAGAGAGAGAGAGAGAGGGAATTTGTGAGAGTGAAAGAGAATGACAGAATGCAGTTTTGTGCACTCTGGGTAGTAGACGTCAAGACACCGTTGTTAAATTTCATCAAAAAAAGGTCATTGTTTCCAAGTGATGTATATTATTTGGATAGAATGAAGGCTCAAGCTGTTTTGTTAACCAAAGGAGTGACCACATTTGAAACTTTTATTGAAATATGAGTAGCCAGAGGAAAAATACTGATATTTTCAACATTTATTCCTAAACTAAGGTTCACGCACAGCAGTATGAACTGTCACCATCATTTAATGGCTGATCACTTGTATCTGAGGCAATTCTGGGAACTTGATTAGAGTTTTGCTTAGTTTTTTTTTTTTTTTTTTGCTTCTACTACGGATGAATTAAGGGTTTTCAGACTGTGCAGTGATGGGATGTGTCATCTAATCTTCATCTAGTGTGAACCCTTGCCAGACTCTGGCTAACATATACTGGACAACCTAACATCAATACTGGCCAATGTAATTGAATATTTTTCATTATCAAGAAAAGAAAACATGTTTACTTGGTTAACAATATTTTTTTGATCATGTTTAATCACAGTCATCATTCTCTGAGATTTGATCTGCTTGTGTGTTCTAATTTGATGCAGAATTAAAGTAGACATTTATGGATCCATAAGCACAGTTTACGTAGATTTCATTAATGACTTAATTAAGACATTTGATGTTGTGATACTCAACAGTCTGTTGGAACAAATTGTATAATTGTGAGGTAACTTGTGATGATTGCCCTTGGCTAGATGCAGAAGTAGAGGGAACCAGTTCTGCTGCAGTCAAAATGGAGTCACCAACAAGATTTTGGGAGCATCCTGTTGAATTTTGAACAGGGTTCTTGGAATGAGAGGAAGGGGAGGGAATGCATAAAGAAACATTCCCTTCCAAGAAAATGAGAGGGCATTGATCTTCCATACCAGAGGACCTGGGACTCAGGTACAAAACAGAGCAAGTTGTCTGTTCACAGTGGAGGCAAATAGATCTACGTCAATAGCACCCCACTGGTGAACAACGTCCATAAGCACATCCCTTTGAAGCATCCATTCATGGGATTGAGTAAAGGACCTGCTCAGAGTGTCTGCCACATTGTTTTGATCTGAAGGAATGTAAACTGCCTGAAGAGTCAGTTGATACTTGACAGCCAGATCCCATACCAGAAGTGTCAGCAAAGACATAAGATCTTGTTCTCCCTGTTTATTGATATACCGCAGAACTGTGGTATTGTCTGTGAATACCTTCAGAGGTCTCAGAGAGAAAAGAGGATGAAAGGCCTGAAGAACCAGCATAAGCACTCCCATCTCTTTGATGTTGATGTGCTCCTTCTGCTGATGAAGTGACCACACTCCCTGAACTTTCAGGGAGCCAAACATTGCTCCACATCCCACATCTGAAGTGTCTGTAAACAGATTCTGAGAGGGAAGAGAAGGATGAAAAGGGAGCCTTAGATTCAGACACAACTGCTGAATCCATCACAGAAGTGCCATCTTGAGACACGGGAGAAGAGGAACTGTAAAGTATAGAGGATGTGCATGTTGAAGCCACACCAACTTCAGAAACCACTGGAGCCTCCTCATGTGGAGTTTGGCCAGAGGGAGCATCAGAATCTTGGAAGCCATGAACCCCAGAGCTCTGAGAAAATCCCTGGCTGTAATGGAGGCCAGTGAAAGAAGACTTTGAAAGTAAGAAATGAGAGTTAAGGCCTTTTGAGGAGGCAGGGATGTCAGCAGTTGCATTGTCTAAATCCTGCAACCCAGAAAGTCATGATCCTGAGAAGGAGTCAAGGAAGACTTTTTGAAGTTTATCATGAACCCCAGGCTTTGAAGAAGAGAAATGGTAAAACAAAGATTTTGCAAAAGGACCTGTGGAGAGGATGCCTGAATCAGCAGGTCATCCAAGTAAGGAAATATTTGTATCCCTTTAAGCCTGAAAAAAGCAATCACAGGAGTGAGGCATTTATTGAACACCCTTGGGGCAGTAGGAAGGCCAAAGGGGAAAGCACAGAACTAAAAATGCCAGGAAGCAACAGAGAAATGCAAAAACCTCTGAAAGGAGGATGGATTGGAATATGGAGATAGGCATCCTTGAGATCCAGAGACACCAGAAAGGCCCTAACGAAGCAAGAGAGGAAAACGGGTCTGAAGGGGCAACATCTGAAAGGAAGGCACCTTCAGAAAGGTGTGTAGATGAGAGAGGTCTAGAATCAGTCTCCAAGTACCTTCTTTTCTGGGCACTAGAAGCATTCTTGAATAAAATCCCTTCCCCCTTTGGGACACAGTCACCTCTTGAATAGTACCTTGAGAGAAGAGGTTTCAAAGAACCTCTGGGGAAAAAAAGAAGTTGTTCCCAAGGAGGCTAAGGAATGCCCATAAAAGGAGGATGGGAAATCCACACCATGAAGTATCCCTGATAAATGATTGACAGAACCCAAGAATCCTAGGTGATTCAAAGCCAAATAGGAAGAGAAAGAGAAAGGTGAAGAGAAACAGGAATGTGACTGGGAACAGGTGGATAGTTAGACAGCACCTGGGTTGTCAGGAAAGGAAGTCTTTAGAATCCCTACAGTCTGAGTGGCCTTAGTAGGAGGAGACCATTTACCACCCTTTTTACCTTTAGCAGGAGGGCAAGATTGCCTACGAACAAAGGCTGGCTTAGAAGGATAGTTTCTCTGAAATTTAGGCACAGGAGAAAGAAAAACATGTTTAAGTTCCTGTAAAGCCTTCCCCTTGTCCTGAAGAGACTTAAATAAACCAGCAGCTGCTACCCCAAACAAAAGTTTAGTATCCAGAGGAGCATCTATCATCTTATCCATAATATCATCGGGTAAAGGTTGAAGCCTAAGCCAAGAATACCTCCTCAGTACTGAGCCAAAAGCAGCAGCCCTAGAAGAGGAATCTGCTGCATCATAACTACATTTGATAGAATGACAAACTACCTTTGAGGAAGTCCCTAACAAAGAAAGAGCTGAAGTCTTACCCTCAGAGTCTGGAAGATCAGTAAAAAAGCTGACAAGCCTGAGAAAGAAGAGCCAACACATACCCAGATATATGGGTCTGATAATTAATAGCCCTAAAAGCTAGGGTAGCAGAAGTATAAACCTTCTTACCCAGCCTGACCATGGTTCTGCTGTCCTGTCAGAAGGCAGTAACTTGAATGAAGGAAACAATTGAGATGGCTTATCAGAGGCTACAGACATCACAGAGTGGTCAACAGTAGGACATTTGGACAAAAAGGAACAATCCTCAGGCACCCTATAAAACCTATCAGACCTTTAGGGAGCAGGGTCAGAAAATCAGTCTCTTTAGAGGCATTAGAAAAAACATCTACTAAAGCAGCCACAATAGGAGGAATAGCCTCAGGTTTAGGAGATTGCATCTGTAGTAACTCATAGTACCGCCTATGGATATCAGAAACCTGGACACTATCCCACTTAAAAAATGCCATCATCCTAGAGATTGTATCCCCATAGGAAATTTCCTCAGAAGGAACATCTGGATTATTAGAGTCTGCCTACTCAGACCCGTAGCCTAAATGAGAAGGCATCTGGGTAGAATAAGTAAGGAATTCTTCATCAGAATCCAACTCTTCCTCAGAAGAATTTAATTCCCTCAACCTTTTAGGTGAAGAAGATGACCATGGAGGAGCAGAAACCGAACCCCCTTGAGAAGGCCTTAACAACAGTAAAGCATTAAATAAGTACTGAGAAAAGGTCTGTCACTCACTTTGTAGATCCCTAGGAGCAGAAGAAACATGTTTAGTTTTCTGTTTCTTCATTAAGGGGGCATTTGTCCTAGAAAATTGAAGGGCCCTGACTTAGGATGGCATTGCACAACTGTAGTAGGAACTTCTTCCCTTAGAAGAAACTGTGGAACCCCCTAGACACCTCAGAAAACAATCAACCATGGTTCCCCCTGAATGCCCGAAATGGATGCCTGCAAAGTCTTGTTGGACGTGCTGCCTGCCAGATCCTTGCTGGCCTCTAACCCAGAAACAGCAAAAGAATCCAGCAACACAATCAGGTGAGTCACTGGGTTTGTAATAGCCTCAGGAGAAACCCCCTGGCAGAGGTTGGACAATGGAAGATTCCTGTCTTACCTTTTTCACCTTCTTCTTCTTCCCTGACAGCTGACACTCAGGGCAGGAAGTTCCATCCATTGCATCTTTAGCAAGAAGTTTAAGATGCTGGTTCTCAAGATACAGTGAAAGGGAAGAAAGCCTCCTATGAAGGGTTTTCAGGACAAAAGCCTGACAAATTGAACAAGAAGTATGGTCGTGAGAAGCTCCTAGGCAAAAAAAATACTTATTGTGGAGGGCTTTATGGGGAATCTGTCTCCCACACTGGCATTTACCCTTCCTGGGTGACATTAACCCAAACAGGGCAAAAAAATCAAGAAAAGAACAAAACCCCCTGACTGGGTACTTATCTGTAATGGTGAGGACTTCATCAAATAGGAGTAATCACTGGAATTTCAACAAACAGAAAAAAACGGCAAAAAAACGGATAGAGGCAAACAGATTGATGGTTAAAAACAGCTTTTGGACTTGCGGAAAAGAAGTTCTGATGATGGTATGCCTGAATATCACCTTTATGCCCTACGCTTTGTGAGGCGTGTGTAGGTGATGTTCAGTGTACCCTAAAGAAATGGTAGACTTTGGTAGACTGGCCAGACGATGGGCTTCATAGCAGGAAATCCCATAAGTTATGAATACTGCAGCTGTAAATGTAAGGACATTAATGCAGTCATACCAAATGTGAGGGAAGTCTTGGTTAGAGACTCCCTCGTTTCCTTGGATTGCTTCAAGTAACTTGTGCTTATCACCATAGCATGCATTTCTCCTGCTTTCTTGCATTCACAAGGTATGCCAGACTGAGACAGTTAGTGGCACTATGCAGCAAGCAGTTTGATTGCTAAGAAAGCCACAGCGACCTTATGAGGCAGAGAGGTAAAGATAATAAGTAGGGCATAGAATTAGTGCTTGTATCAGGACAGATATTTACTTATTTACAAGCAGAGTCACCAGACTATAACAATGAGGATGGTTAGATATGTTAGCAGTAAGTCACAATTTAAGGGACAGTGGGTCTATGTCAGAAGCTTGTGTTTTCAGAAACTCAAAATTCATATTGTCAAGATGATATGACTGAGTTTCCAAACACTTGAACTTCAAAAAACAACAAAAATCTACGTTTTTAAAAAGTTTTGCAGGGGGCAAGCCCCCTTGCATCCCCATACCCCCTGCATGTTTTATATACCAACTCTGAAATCACACTACATTGGAGAAAAGGGTAAATTCACTGATCCGCACTGTTCCATGATTTCCATTCAAATGCCTCAAGTTTTCGGAAACTTGATCATATCACCTCTACAATATGAATTTTGAGTTTCTGAAAACTTGAGCTTCTGAAGGGGGCCCAGGATAGTACATAAACAGCCAGGCATTGAAATCTTAATGTACATGAGAATACTTGATTAGCTGGGCCAAGAAGACAAAGCTATCTGATCAAACCAAAACACATGATTACCAGGGTACCTTGTGACTGGGATCAAGAAGAAAAATACAATGATTTAATCTGTTTGCAGGGTTCTCAGAGATAAAGAAATGGCAATGGGTGGTAAGTCTGGCATGAACATAAAGGAAAACTCCACCCTAGAACTAAAACAATGTTTTTTCACAATATCTTTGTTTCTTGAGCTATTTTAACACTGCAAAATCACTCTAAGTGCTTTATTTGTAATTTTAGCCTGTTTTCCACGGGTCTATATCAGAATCACGAATGTTCACAATGTCAAATCTGACATTGTCGACACGTAAACAGAGAAACCGCAGAACATCGAAGAGGTAAACGGAAATCTCCGTAAATGGGAGATTTCCGTTTACTTCAATGTAGTGTGGTCATGGAGTTGGAATATTTAAGTAGCGGGGGGTGTGGGGGGTGCAGGGGGGCATGCCCCCTTCTTAAAGCAAGTAGGTCTATTTTTTTACTTTTTGTGATGTTTTTATTAGGTGTTCAGTGTTACTGGACTTTGACAATATGGTGTTGATCATATCGTATTCGAAGTTCAGTAAGTTCGAGCATCTAATATAAACCCGTTTTCCACAACATGGCTACCAATTGGGCTTGATGTATCAACGTGATCTTCTACTCCCTCAAGCCTTTCTCTTTCCCATAATACTTTATATGACTCGTGCCAGACACAAGGAAGTAACTATAAACTTCCATGCCATTGACATATAATGGGATTTGGGAGGGTCACTGTTATATTCTTTACCTTCTGTAAAAGGACTGCTTCTTTTCTGTCTTTAATCACCCTCATTTATGTTTGGCTCAGACCTTGTTTTACACTTAGAAGTTATCAAGCCACAGCCAGAAAAGTAATTAAATTGCAGGCCTTTGTTCAGGGTTTTCATTTGTAGTCTGAGGAACTGATTCTGCAAGGGTCTCTCAGTGCAGTAATAGTTTTAATACTTCTGCAGTAGTGTGGGGGGAGGGGACTCTCAATTCCTCTTGAACGACAAAAGAAAACACTGAACAAAGACCTGAAATTTGGTTACTTTTCTGGCTGTAGCTGGATAACTTCTAAGTTATTAACAGCAGCTCCTTTTCAGTTTTGGAAAATGCAAGAGTGGACTATGCAAATACTGTTTTTAGTTTAAGTACAAATGGGGAATTGTGTGTGTGTCTGTGTGGGGGGGGGGAGCAGAGTTGTAAGTGCTCAAAAGGGAGTGATTAGGTTAAAAGTAAAGGTATCTTTCAGCATTTTCAGGAACCTGTCTTGAAGTACAGTAGTTATTTATGCTAAGAATAAACTCAAATATTTCTTTCTGGAAGTTTTCCAGCATTACTCAAGAAGACAGTTAAGCCACTCGAATACCCATATTGGAAGTGACAACAATACAAGTACTTCTGTTTGGAGAACAAGCTTTCATGTGAGGGGCACAAATACAGCTCTCCTTCATTGAACTCAAACCAATGCTATCCGTCTGTCCAGAATTAAAATGTAAACAGCACAGCTGAAGGTGCACACAGCAAGTCACTGAAATAAAGGGAAATAAATGTTTGTGTTAGACTTTCATACCTGCTTCTGATTTCTCTCTCAGTTGATAAC
Source organism: Protopterus annectens (assembly GCF_019279795.1). NCBI lineage: Eukaryota > Metazoa > Chordata > Ceratodontiformes > Protopteridae > Protopterus > Protopterus annectens. Next base: position 1,194,832,227 of record NC_056745.1, read on the forward strand.
ATTATTAATATGATTAAAATTATCAGCCTACTTTTTTTTTTTTTGGTAGGTTATGGTTTGAGGTCTTGTAATTGATCCAGAAATACAGAAAAAATAATAAAATGTAGATACGTTTTAAAGCAGTAGACATGAAAATCTTAGAATTTTTAGACATTAAAAAAGACGGCTAGTAAGAGAAACAGAAACTTTATACAGTAATAAAGAAAATTAACTATGGATTATAAATGAATATAAATGAATCCACTAAAATCTAAACATATACACTTTATGCTAGAATAGATGAAAAGACTGAAAATAACGGCGTCACTTTATAATCTCAAAATACTGAAATCTCGAACTTCAGTATCTTGAGACTATAAAGCTGAACATTCACAATATCGGAACCCCAAAAGCACGAAATTCAAAATCATGACTTTTAAATACACCCTTCACCGCACAAACATACATACACGTTCCTCCCCACACTACAACAAACCAACAAAACACACACAAACAACACAAATACACAGACCTACCCTGCATATAAGCAGGGGGGCTGCACCCCCCCCACAGCCCCGCTACTTATATATATATATATATATATATATATATATATATATATATATATATATATATATATACACTAACTCCAAGGTTGCACTAAAAAGACAGAGACTAATCCCACCACTGCACCCTTGGACAAACACACATCACACATGTACAAACACCACCACTCTCAACACTTACACACTCTCACTTTTGCCTCCCTACCCTAACCTACACCTAAAACTTCCCAACACACTCACATACACTCAAATCCCTACCCAAAACCTTTAAAAAAAGAGCACTTACCCAAATCTCCATATATATCCGAACAACGGCAGGCAAACCATATCCCACAGCACACTGCACCTTCCAAACACAGCAAATCCATGTAGCATGCCACCACAATTGCGGATTCGACATTTCGGATTCGATCAAGTGCAGTTTTGCTCAACTGCACTTTTGGCACTTTCGTCTCAAGATACTGAAATTCGAGATTTCAGTATTTCAAGATAGTAAAGTGCTTCCAAATAACACGTAGCAGTTCATTTGTAAGTCCATTATGAATGACGATAAAAAGGCAGAGTGAAAGCCAATAAATAAAGTTATCCAAAACATATACAAACATTTGGATTTCATTGCAGGATATGTTGACCTAGGGTGTTGTGTTAAATTGTTTAAGAATAACTTTGGCGTATTCATTGTCTTTAAAAGACCCCAGCTAATTCATGAAACTAGCAGCATGCAGTTTTATTTGGACAAAAACAAATAAAAAACATACTTCACCAGATGTGAGCTGAATGGAAATAGTATTTCCAGAGCTTGAATCCAATGGACAGAGTTAATTGAGGTTGTAGCTATAAAAGCAGTTCCAGATAATTCAGTAAAGACAGAACACATAACTGATGGGCAGATCCTCAAAGAGTCACACATGGTGTAGTGAAGTAGGTGATAAACTCCATATATTACTACAGTGATGTGCTCTAAGAAGTCCTTAGTCAGAGGCCCACAATGACAAACTCATACAAAAAAGATATTCATTATGTTAGTGCCAAGTGGTACATGCAGTTCACCAGCATAGATTTGTTTACTGGATACAGTTGCTTAGCTAATCATAATAACATCGATTATAGGTTCATAGGTAGGTACTAGGCTATCGGCCCTGGGGCCTTTATGAGCCTAGCCAAAAAGGTTCCCTGGCTTTCGCCACCCAAGAAAATTATTTTCCTGTGCCCCTGTCAAGCAGTGCCGCAGAAGTGATCCCCGGGGTGAATTTTCTATTTCCCATCCACTCGTCAATATTTTTCTTAAAGTGTTTTTTTTTTTGTTACAGCAAAGGGACTCATTATTCTGAAAATAATATTGTTTGACCAGTTATGTAAAATCTGGATAGATATTCTATAGTTCCTAGAAGACATGGAAATGTGTTCCAGTTTTCTGGGAGAAATATGCTTAATGCCTTATTTATCTTACTATGAGTCCTAAGTACATCAAGGAAATTACTATTATTATGTAATAGTTTGAAAGTGAAACACACTGATCATGTAATAGTGTTAATAAGATCCAGTTTATATTTTTGCAAGGTCTACAACAGTGAGTAGCTGAGGGAATGTTTGTATAGAACTTTGCTGTTCTGTTGTAAGTAGAGATGAGTTTGACTGTCAAAGAGCTTGATGGCCTTCCCATGATCATTGGGGTGAAGCAAGGAAATTAATGATATAATTCTAGTTTCTGACATGCAAGGAATTAATCCTTTATAGGCGTCCTAGTCTGTAATTTATTTCCTTCACAGTATTTCAGTATTTTCACTCATGGTAGTGGTGCTGCGGTAGTGTTGTCACCTCACAGCAAGATGTTGTCACGTTCGATTCTCAGTTAGAGCGTCTTCTGTGTGGAGGCATGCGTGAATGGGCGTGCCTTCATTGAAGGTTGTGTGTCAGGGCTGGTAACTCAGCACGTAAAAATCCACTACCAATCATTAGCGGACCGGAGTTCCGCTGTGGCGACACCTAACCTGGATAAGCTGAAAGACACAACAACAGTATTTCAGTATTTTCTGTGTGCTTTTTAAACGATAGTCCTCTATTACCAAATATCCATGATTATTTACAATGGTCTGCCAGTTCTATTGCACCAGAACAACCCATAAAATTCTCTGTACCTAATTTACTTACCTGAGTTACCAGTGACAATTGCTTGCTGAAATATATCATCTTTGTCTTTTTGTATTTAATAATAGATTGTTGTTACTTACCCATGATTTGATACTGTAAAAACACAGGTTATTAGACTGCCATGTCTCTACACTGTAGACTAGGGTGGAATCATTAGAATGAAGCTACTAATAAGTTGCTTCTTGAGATTCTGGGCTTAATTCCCTCAACCTCCATTTGCCTACAGACAGACTCTGAGTAAATCCCTCAACAAGACAGTGCTCCTAGGGTGAGTCTACCTCAGTCAACAAATACTAATCAATCAATACATACGTTCATTTAGATATACATATACACATAAATGGGGCAAATATCATAGGTATGTAGCTATTTACCACTAGTGCATATAAGAAGGAAAGCAATGCAACATTATAAATCCATAATTGTGGCAAAGGTCCAAGCTGTGCAGACCAGAGCAGGGCAGCTTGTGCAGTGAGCTGGTACAGATTAGCTGAACTCAGTAGACATGTCACATGATAAATAAGTAGGGCCAGAGCAGAGGGACAGGGAGATTGTGTTTGTACTTGATAACATGTGCTCACAGGATGGTGGGTATTCTTAACATGAGAGAGATTGCCTGCCAAATGACCTGATGTCGGCCAGTATACAAAAGAATTTTAGTGCCTACGGTGCATGGTATGATATGAGTGCCCTAGGGCGAACACTTGAGAAATATGTATGTAGGCTAAGTACATCCAAGGAAGAACAAGCCCAGGGGGATGGAGGGAGGGATAGAATACTACAACAGAGAAGAGGACATCTAACATTATGGTACGATTTTACACAACTAATCTATGCCCTTCTATTCTGCTGTTGCAGTATTCTTTACACAAGGGAGAACACAAAAGCTCATGAGAAGAAGGAGAAGGAGGAAGTAGGAGGAGAAGAGCTTTCCAGGAAGCCATGGAAAATGGCCCTAGTGAACCCTGTCCTGGATTTGGAGATGTTTTCCAGTTTCTAATGCTTGGTGAAGGTATGGACTGATGACCAAGTAGCTGCCTCCAGAATGGAATTGGTGTCCAACCCTTTGAAGAAGGTGCCTGAGGAGGCAATAGCCCTGGTAGAGTTAGGGATGCCAACTGTCCAGAATTCTTCTGGAGTGCCTAGAATTAAGGAACACTGCCCAGAAAATGGAGACTGCCTTTTCTGGACAGAGTATTGTCCGGAAAAAAATTAATCAACTATTAGTATCCTTGCACCTCACATGGAGCATCAACACAGAAACACTTATTTTATAGCAATTATTAGGAAAAAAAATCCCTCACACTAAGCTTAAAATGTTTGTAGTTAACACTGTGTATAACACAGTCTTTTAATAAAAAACATACTTTTTAAGACTGAAAAATAACGAACAGCTCTTATCCAATCAAGGGGAAATCTCAACATAATTGGGGATAAATCCAGAAATAATCAGGAACACTTTTAAAATACTGTTAATATTAACTTCAAACATTTGTAGAATTCTTTTGATGCAGAACAGGGAAATTTTGCAAAGCAAAATGAGAAACAAGTTATCAAAATAAGGCACAATTAAAAATTTACCCCCTACCTATAGCTAAAATATATCTCAGATTTTTAGGTATTTCCACAATTATTTTTATGTTTATTGTTCATTTCTGTAGGCAGAACCACTGGAAATTTTTTGCTGATCACAAAGCATTGTATAAACAAATGTAGAGGCAATACTTTCTGTGTGATAGGCATGCAGCCTATGTGGACCTCGCCAAGGCCTTCGACACCATCCCCCACTTTGGAATCATAGATAAACTTACTAAGCTGGGTATTAATCCTTACGTCACTTGATGTGTTGCTAACTGGCTTACCGACAGAACCAACACTGTAAAAGTAGCCGATTCAAAATCCAGCTCCAGACAAGCGACAAGTGGAGTACCTCAGGGTTCAGTTCTGGGACCTCTCTTGTTTGGCATCTACTTCTCTGAAGTACAGGCCTGCACTAAGGGACTCTGGCTAATAAAGTTCGCAGATGACTGCAAACTGGGAGCCATTATTGAGTCCCCAAATGATGTGGATATTCTACAAAAGAGCCTTACAGAAACAGACACTTGATGCCAGAGCCATGGGCACAAGCTAAATACCAAGAAATGTATAATTATTCCCTTTGGGAAAAACCATGTACCCATGAATTACCTCATAGGTGGTAGTACACTAAACACCGGAAGTGTGATAAGACTTAGGGACACAGGTGGACAGTGGTCTCACCTTCGATACCCACATTGCCACAACAGTCAGGAAATCCTTCTATGTGGCACACGTCATCACTAAGGGCATTTCATCAAGAATAAAGGAGGTCATTGTCCCACTGTGCTCATCCCTCATTAGACCCATTATAGAGTACAATGTCCCATTTGGTATGTACCTCTCAAGACATCTGCAACAACTGGAAAGGCCACAGAAATACCTCACTAAAAGAATCATAGGCCTAAAGCAGATGCCCTATGCTGACCGTCTAAAAAAACTCCAGCTATACCCTGTCGCATATCGCCTACTCAGAGGCGATCTCTGATTAACATACAAGGCCATGTCAGACCCAGAGCTGTTCTTAAAGAAATCCTAATCCCTCAGAGCTACACGCTCCAGGGATCTAAACCTGGTCATCACAATGAATAAAGCATACTGGAGGGATAGGTTCCTGACCCAGAGACTCCCCATACTCTGGAATAGACTACCCATACATATCAAGCTGAGTGCCTCTTTGGCCCTTTTCAAAAGGAACCTTGATGATTGGATGGGAGATATGAAGTTCACCCTGGGGATCACGTCAGTCACCCTGCTAGACAGGGGACCAGGGAAATAAATATTCTGGGAAGAGATAGCCAGGGAATTGTTATGGCTAGGCTTGAACAGGCCCTAGGGCCATTAGCCTAGTATCAACCTATGAACCTATACTTAACAACTGTATTCTCAGCTGTTTCAGAATCAACGCCATTGGATTATCTTTCCACTAAGGGTTTGTCAGTGTACTTTAGGAGGAACTGCTAAAAAAATTTTCCCAGATGGCTTGCACTTCCAATACCTGCATAATCTTAAAGACACCCCTTCCCCTCCTCCTTTGCAACTTTATTAGGAGGGTTGTAGTTGCATGCTCTCATCTAGCTTTTTAAATAAAACTTTATTAGGAGGGTTGCAGTTGCATGATCTCATCTAGCTTTTTAAATAAAACTTTATTAGGAGGGTTGCAGTTGCATGATCTCATCTAGCTTTTTAAATAAAACTTTATTAGGAGGGTTGTAGTTGCATGATCTCATCTAGCTTTTTAAATAAAACTTTATTAGGAGGGTTGTAGTTGCATGATCTCATCTAGCTTTTTAAATAAAACTTTATTAGGAGGGTTGTAGTTGCACAATCTCATCTAGCTTTTTAAATAAATGTACAGTCAGGGCTATCACTGCTTTACGTACATGTCAGGCTCAAGGATGCAATCACTCCGTGCTTTGTGAATGCTCAGTCCATGTAGATTTCAAGTGTGACTTGTTACATTTTATCCAAAGTACATTTCTTCATTTATTTATAATGCTTCATCTTCAGAACTCGATTGTCGCTGTTTGCCCTGACATGGGAATAGGGAAAGATGGCAACTTGCCCTGGCATCCAATATGTCTTAGGTAAAACTGTTATAATCTGATGTTGTTAGATGTTAGAATAAAGATTATAAGTTCACTCCTTTCTTTACATGTACTAACCCCCTGCCATGTCGGCAGGAGTGCTGTGGGGGAAGTCAGCGGATAACTTTACCAGTAAAAAGTTTGGGACAGAGATTAAACCAGAGGACTTTTTTAATTTAGGAACATTTTAAAGTTAAATCAGGTTGGGCTGAAAGCTATGTTTGCTGGATTTTTTTCTTGATGATAAAAAGTTTTGCATAATTCATCATTTTTGTGATGTGTTTAGCACAGTGATTTTTGCTCATACATTTCTGTTTTACTCACACTTCACTTAGATTCACGATACTCTTATTAAAAAAAAGGTGGGTATTGAATCCAGGAATCTCACATTCCATGTGGTTGTCACAGTCACTGGACCAACAAGGGTGTCTCCAGACAATTAAGTACCTGGTTCTGCCAAAAGCAGTTTTTTTTCTTTCAACTAGGAATCCACCATGAATGGTATTCGATTTTTTTTCACACAAGCAAACAATGCAATACAAACCAGTGGTATTGTGTTAACATCTCAAAAGGATGGGAAAACTCTGACCCTTGTCTAGGGATTGAATACTGGATCTCTGCATTCCATGCAATTCTCTCTGCCACTGGACAAACAAGGAGTCTCTGGAGTCTGGACAGTTAGGTCCCTGCTTTCCCCAAAAAACAGTTTTTCCTTTCAACTAGACACAAGTATACTAGGTTCATGGCTTGTACCAACCCAAACAAAAGCAAGGTAAAGCAGCTGCATGTCACAGCCTGTCTCAGATCCAAATTTTTATTAAATGCAAACATTAAATAATTATAATATGTGCTTTTGTCTGCCTCTGCAGACTTCACCAGACACAAATGGATATAATCAAACAAATTAATTTAAATAAATAACACCTATCAATGTACTGGTATACACCCACCCCTTCTAACAGCATTTAAAGTGGCCCAACACATTTTTCCTTTAATCTGCACACCAAATAAATGCAATGTAGAACAATTTTAAAATACTTGTATTAAAGACACCTTTTTAGCATGTTACTTCAATAAAACTTTTCTACTTAAATTAATATTTTATAAAAATCAAAGTATAAAAATATAAAATGTAACTGAGTATTCACAATCAATATATATTTAACTTTTAAAGTTACAAAAAAAAAAAAAACATGTCAAGTCAATGTAAGGAATGATAGTGTATTGTTTAAGGTGCCCACCTGACTCCCAACAAAGCAACCAGTCAAGTCCACATAGACTACAGGGGCACCAATATATCTATACATGTCATTATAAATAATATCATTGTTTGTACATATTTTATAAAACTTTGCCTCAGATAAAAATCATACCATGAAGTAAATTACAATTATATATATATATATATATATATATATATATATATATATATATAATAATCACCATCACCTTTGTAGTGCCTTTAGCTTTAGGATACACCCAATGGGTATATTTTCATTTAACCCTGACCAGGATCCTGTTTCTAGGCATAATTGCCACATCAGTTCTTTCTTTTCCAATAGTAGTGGCCATGGTTTGTCCCTTTCATTCCTTATCAGTATATCTATGCCCATAAACTTAAACGTATGCTCCGGATTTTCCATAATGTGTTTAGCCAGTGCGTTGTTTGAATTTTCTTTCCTGATACTATATAGGTGTTCATAAATTCTTTCTCTCAATCTCCTATCCATTTTACCTACATAGTATCCTGGGCAGACGGTGCATTGTGCCAAGTAGATTACTTGCTTTGTTTCACAACTATGCTCTATATGTAAGTTTATTTAGAACTGTGATTGCTCTTAGAGTTAGATAGAAATTTAGTCAGATTTAGTCTAGCTGTTTTCTATATTTAAGTCAGACTATTCTACAGTATTATTTTAGTCGTTTTCCTGTGATTTCTGTACTCTTGACTAGCACTGTGTTGAACTGAGGATATTTGTCTTGTGTTTTTATTATTTATTATTAAATATTTTTAAACCTTTTAACTGTGGCTGTTTTGTGTAGAGATAATTTAAGCTCTAGATTACTTGCATGTATTTAGTGATACTGTACAAAACCACACCTATAAGCCTTAAAAAAGTTCTGGTCACACTTACTAACTGGATAATAATATTGCAAAGTAATAATTGGATACCCTTTGGTAAGGGCCTTATTAGTAACTGATATTAGTGGTTGGTGGCAGCTGGTACTACCTTATAGACTGGCAGGAAGGGGCATAGCTGGAGAACTTGTGCCAGCCTTCCCCAGGAGTGTCGGTGTGTTTGTATATAACTCATATTTTAAAGTGTGTGTGTGTGTGTGTGTGTGTGTGTGTGTGTGTGTGTGTGTGTGTGTGTGTACTTGGGCAGGGACATGAACTGGTTGGACAGACAGGGTGCTGGAGGTTTTAGCTTGACCACTAGGCTGAGACCTGTACCCTATAGCTGTGCCAGTGGGGAGTCTTATTGGGGATTTGGAGAGAAAGGGAGAAACCAGCCCCAGACTGACTGTGATCTTTGTGTGGTCTTAAGGGAAATTGTACTTTGCTATGTGTGTATTTATTATTCCTCCCAATGTGGACGCCCCTCACTGGTGCTAGTGGTGAGGATTGAGGCTCCTTGATTACTGGGCCAGGGCACGGTCGTCACATATTAATTGGTTTCTCACCACTTACTATTATCCCAACTCTCCTCTTTCAACCTCTCCCCCCTACCACCACTTGGCTCACCAGCTACCTCTCTGAAAGACAGCAAGCCATCAAATGGAAAAACTCAGTCTCTTCCTTTCTAAACACCACTACCGGAGTTCCTCAGGGTTCCATCCTAGGCTCCCTCCGCTTTAACATCTCCATTATTAACTTCCACCAGTCTCTCTCCAATGCCACACTGATTTAATATGCTGATGATTCGATCATTATTTGTACAGCAGACACCCCCTCTGATCTACTTCTCAAAACTCAGTTAGCCTTCTCAAATACCGAATCATGTATGCATACTAATCACTTTGCCTTAAATGCTAACAAAACAAAGTTAATGATCTTCTCCCCATCCAAAAACACCAGTATAGACAAAAACTCTTTTACAGTGACTGCTTAGAATAACAGCCACATAGAAATAGTATCACATACCAAACTGCTCAGTGTCATAACTGATGTAAATCTAAAATTTGACATCCATATCCAAACTAATATCAAAAAAACTCACCAAAAACTAGGTCTCCTGTGTAGACACAATCATTACCTTAGCCCTTCCGCCAGACACACCTTTACCTCTACTTACCTTCTTCCCTTTCTTATGTACAGTGCCCCCCCTATTCACTAATCTTCAGCTAGGCTTACAGGCCAAGTTGGAAGCCTGTTACAATAAAATCTCCAAATTTGTCACCAACTCCAGAAACTCATCGCATCACTGTCTCTCTCTCTTCACTCCCTGAAATGGCTTGAACCTCCTAACCACCTCAAACTCCTTAGACTTACTACTGCTCACAAGCTCATATTCAAACCTTCTAGTTGTCCTTCTCTGTCCACCTTTTTAACCCCCACATTCCCAACCACTCTCTAAGATCAGAAAACCACAATCTTCTAAACATATATAAGCTTCGTCGAACCCTGACCACCTACTATTATCCTGCTCCCTAGCTAAACTCTGGAATTCTCTCCCTACCACCCTTTGAAATACTCAGAGCCATTCAAACTTCAAAACCCTTCTCCAATGTCACCTCCTTTCAAAGTGGGAATGTTCCTGTACCCCTACCACATAAACTCTTTAACACCATCTCCCATGCACTATATACCTTAACCTTATATCATTGTTCTCTCTTACCCTTTGCCTGTGCTTCCTCTCCTGCTCTATACCTCATAAACCCCCCCACCAATCCCACTCTCTAAGATCAGAAAACCACAATCTTCTAAACATATATAAGCTTCGTCGAACCCTGACCACCTACTATTATCCTGCTCCCTAGCTAAACTCTGGAATTCTCTCCCTACCACCCTTTGAAATACTCAGAGCCATTCAAACTTCAAAACCCTTCTCCAATGTCACCTCCTTTCAAAGTGGGAATGTTCCTGTACCCCTACCACATAAACTCTTTAACACCATCTCCCATGCACTATATACCTTAACCTTATATCATTGTTCTCTCTTACCCTTTGCCTGTGCTTCCTCTCCTGCTCTATACCTCATAAACCCCCCCACCCACTCCCTTTCTCCATTATATACCACCTTTTACATCACCTTCTTCTCTTTCTGTCCTCTCCTCATACTTCTAACTTCAAAAAAAATGCCTTTTTTTTAATCTGTACATAAATATTTTACTTACATGTTTTTTTTTCATCTGAAATGCCTGTACTTTGAATATGTTTAGACTACATGAATCTCACTTTTGTAAATCAGTACCTAGGATTTGAAATATGTCTTTTTTAACAAATTGTATATTATCTCTGTATTTTTCACTGTTCTACTACTTTATTTACTTTTGTATAACTGTTGTAAAATTGTCTATATCCTGTGGAGCTTTTCTCCCTGGGCCTTCATTGAAAACGGGCTCTTCCAGGCCCAGTGGACTATCCCGGTCATCAAACTGTAATAAATAAATAAATCAATCAATCAATAAAGTAAAATGTACCTTCACGCAAATATTTGCAATATTGGTATCTCCCACATTTAATGTTCCCTTTTTGTTCAAATTCCATCCCCCTATTATTATTCACTGCTTCCAAAATCATTTTTATATTTTAATCCTTCCTATACACAATATTAGGGGGTGGGTCCAATTTTACCCTAAGTATGATATTATCTCTACGTGACTACCAGTTTCTAGTTAGGATTCTTCTAAGTGAACATGCCCCCCCAAAATATGTCTTAATAAAACTATTCCTATAATTAACCCCTTCCCTCCCTTGGGGGTATTTAAATCATTTATTTTTATTTTGTCCTCAACTGATTCTGTAGGAGGTAATAGCCTTATTTTTTGATTATTAATATTTTTTCTCATTCATATTCATATATAATAATGGTTTATAAAAAACCTAATACATTTCAGGCTCACTTCACATATCAAGTTCTCCACTAGCTTGTCTGGGTACCGTCATTTTAAAATTAGGGCCCACATAAAATCACATTCTTTTTCAAAGTCCTTTTCCCTTGTCACCATTCTCATCGCATGTACAAATTTCCCTTTCACTACTCCTCTTTTCTGGCGGTATGGGTGTGCGCTATCAAAGTGTCAAAAACTGTTAGAAAAATATTTGCATGAAGGAGCAATGTTTCAAGTTAAGGGTAAACAGGATAAGGTTAATGAAAATGTTAGTTGTGAAACAAAGTAAGTAATCTACTTGGCACAATGCACCCTCTGCCCAGGATACTATGTAGGTAAAAACGGATAGGAGATTGAGAGAAAGATTTATGAACACCTATATACTATCAGGAAAGCAAATTCAAACATCGCACAGGCTAAACACATTATGGAAAATCCAGAGCATACGTTTAAGTTTATGGGCATAGATAGACTGATAAGGAATGAAAGGGGCGGAGCAGGTCACTACTATTGGAAAAGAAAGAATTGCTGTGGCAATTATTCCTAGAAGCAGGATCCTTGCCAGGGTTAAATGAAAGTATACCCATTGGGTGTATCCGAATGCTAAAGGCACTGGAAAGTGGTGGTGAATATTTTATATATATATATATATATATATATATATATATATATATATATATATATATATATATATTTATTTATTTGTAATTTACGTCATGGTATGATTTTTATCTGAGACAAGGTTTTATAAAATATGTAGAAACAATGATATTATTTATAATGACGTATAGATTTATGGGTCAGTAGGCTGGTGCTCTTCTAGACTATGTGAGGTTGACTGGTTGCGTTGGTGGGACTCAAACTCCACACGTTTTGTTTTTGAGGTGGGCACCTTAACCATTGTGCTATTATTCCTTTCATTGGGTTTATGTTTTTTTTTTGTAACTTTAAAAATTAAATATATATTGATTGTGAATACTCATTTACATTTTATATTTTTGTACTTTGATTTTTATAAAATATTAATTTAAGTAGGAACTTTTTATTGAAGTAACACGCTACAAAGGTGCCTTTAATACATGTATTTTAATGTTGTTATAAATTTTATTTATTTGGTGTGCAGATTAAAGGAAGAAAGGTGTTGGGCCACTTTAAATGCTGTTAGAAGTGGTGGGTGTGTGCCAATACATTGATGGGTGTTATTTATTTAAATTCATTTGTTTGATTTTTATCCATTTGTATCTGATGAAGTCTGCAGATGCAGACGACAGCGCTTATATTATGATTCCTTAATGTCTGCATTTAATAAAAATTTGGATCTGAGACAAGCTGTTGCAGTGGAGCTGTTTTACCTTGCTTTTGGATGGGTTGGATTGTTCCAGAGTTTTCTTAGTCAGCAGTGTGTTTAGGTTTATGGTTTGTACTGTATTAGAATGCATTATGTGGTTAAACTCACCTTTAAGGTGGTTTTCTAGTTGAAAGGGAAACCTGCTCACCCCAAATGCACTTCTGGGGAGGATAACACTAGCTACATTGGGAAGACTAGCACTAAATTAGTGTAACCTAATACTAAAAATAAATGTTACTAGCATAAAAAATGTAACATATACTTTACAGCACCTACCAAATTATGGAATTAGTTTTCCATAGCTGTTTTTTAGGCACTAGAGAACCCTGAGGTCACCGTGAACCTCCGAGCATAGCAAGTTCTTATTTTTATATCTTACTACATGCTTGTCAAACCAACAAAAGCTAGTACAGCTGTGTTGTGTACTTAATAAACCAGTTTTGTATTAATAACTCATAAGATGAAAAATCGTAAGGATTGGCACAATTTCTTCTCACGTAAAAATCAAAGGTATCTCAGGTTGCAGTGACAATTTTCTGTTTGGCAAAATACTATATAATACAGTAGCATAGATATTGCAAAAAATTACTTTATTGTAATAATTCCTTGATCATCTCTGTTCAATCTAAACATTATTAAGCAAAATTTTGCATGTCGAGTACCAAAATTACATGCATTTTGCTTTCACGTACATGTAGAGAATTTTTGACAGGAAAAGTTTGCAACCCTAGGTAGAGTGTGCCCTGATGGAAGAAGAGAGGCTCTTTCCATGGTATTCATATCAGAAGGAGATAGCCTTAGAAATCCAGCTAGAAATATTATGTTTAGACACAGAAAGGTAGGGTGAAAGGAAACAAACAACTGGTCAGATTTTGTAATACTCTTGGGTTTGTCAAGGTAAAACTTAAGTTGTCTGTGAATGTCCAGAGTATGTAGAACTCTTTCTGCAGAGTTTTGGGATGAAGGGAAAAAGGTAGGAAGATGGATGGCTTGGTTGAGGGAGAACTCATTTACCACTTTAGGCATAAAGGAGGGATTGGTGCAGAGAGATACCCTGCCATTGTGGAACACCAAGAAAGGTGGGGAGTCCATAGGGGACCGGAGTTCAGAAGCCCTTCTGACAGTAGTGATTGCCAGAAGCAAGATTGTTTTCCAAAAACAGTATTTTAGAGAGGCAAAAGCTGTTGGCTCAAAAGGAGCTAAGGTCAGTTTTTCCAAGACAAAGTTAAGATCCCAGGTGGGTGGAGCTGCTTTCTTGGGAGGTCTCATGTGAAGGATGCCTTCCAGGAATTGCTTGGCCTCGAATATGGAAGCAAAGGTGGGTGAGAGAGGCAGACAGGCAGAGATAGCTGATGTGTACTTTCAGTGAAGAATAAGTTAGACCAGCATCCAGTAACTCACACAGGTATGACAGAACCATTGGGACTTCCACTGTTAGTGGGTCTAGTTTAAGTGAGAGACACTAAAGTAAAAATCTTTTCCATTTGGATAAATAAGATTTTCTAGTGTTGGGTTTCCTGACCTCCTGCAGCACCCTAAGCACGTCCTCTGAAAAAAGGTGTCTGAAAGGAATCAAAGCTCTAATACCCACAACATCATCTGTAGGGTTGACAGGTGAGGGTGGATGAGGGTTCCCTTTTGTTGTGTGAATAGATCCACTCTCTGGGGTAGCTTGTGGTGATTGCCCTTGACTAAATGCAGGAGTAAGGGGAACCAATGCTGTCTTGACCAAAAAGGGGTCACTATCAAGATTTTTGGTCTTTTCTGCTGTATCTTTAGTAGGACTTTTGGAATGAAAGGAAGCAGAGGGAATGCACATAGAAACACCACTCTCCATGAAAAGCTGAGTGCATCCACTTTCCAAACCAGAGGGTGTAGGTCTCTCGCATAAAATTGAGGAAGTTGTCTGTGCATGGGGAGACAAAGAGATCTGCTTGTGGGGTAACTTATCAGTGGACAATGTCCAAGAATAAGTTCCTGTGAAGTATCCATTTGTGAGGTTGTGCTTTGGACCTGCTCAGTGTGTCTGCCAATAAATTTAGGCTTGAGGAAATGTTTATTGCCTGAAGGGGTGTATGCTATTTGACTGCCAACTCCCACACTTCCAGGACTAGTCTGCAGAGGAGGTAAGACCTTGCCCCCCCATGTTTGCTCACATACCAGAGGAATGTCATGTTGTATGAAAACATTTTTAAGGGTCCTGGAATGAGGACAGACTGAAAGGCCTGGAGTGCCAGCAGCAGTGCTCTCATTTCTTTTATGTTGAAGTGATCCTTTCTTTGAGACTGTGACCAGGTGCCTTGTGCTTTCTTGGAGCCAAAGGCTGCTCTCCAACCTGTGTCTGAGGCTTCTGTGTATACCTTTTGTACTGGTGAAAGAGTGAAGTGGGAGGCCTGGGTTGACAGAGAGTTGTTGAATTCACCAGGTTGTTTCCCTCTTCAGGCAGGGAAGAAGGGTAATTTGGAAATCCAGTGGGTGTGAATGTTGTGTCCACACTGATTTCAGGAACCATTGCAATTTTTTCATGAGCATTTTTGCCAGAGGGAGTATGGTGATGGTGGATGCCGTGAAGCCCAGAGTTCTGAGAAAGGTTCTGGCTGAAGTGTGAGAGAATGGAATGAGGCTTTGAAAGAAAGCACTGAGCTTCTGAGCCTTCTGAATGGGAATAGAGACCTTCATGAGGTCTGTTTGGATCCTGCATCCTAGGAAAATGTGGTCCTGTGATGGGGACAGAACAGATTTCTGGTAATTTATAGTGAATCCTAGGAAAAGAAAAAGCTGAGATTTTGCTCTAGTGCCTCTGGACTGACTGCTTGGAAAAGAAGGTCATCCAGGTATGGGAAAACTGGGATGCCATGCAGTCTGCAGAATGCAACAACTGGTGCTAGGCATTTTGTGAATACCCCTGGGGTGGTAGAAAAACTAAAGGGCAAAGCTGAAAACTGAAAGTGTCCAGAGACTACAGAGAACCTTAAATATTTATATTTGTAACTGGGATGAATTGGAATGTGAAGGTAGGTGCCCTTTATGTCTAGTGAGGTCATAAAGGCATGAGGTGAGATCAGAGGGAACAGAGTTTGTAATCTGAGAATTCTGAAGGTGGGTACTTTCAGGTAGGTGTTGAGGAAGGAAAGATCAAAGATGGGTCTCCAGGGCCTTCTTTCATTGGAACTAAAAACATTCTAGAATAAAACCCTTTCCCCTTTGATGAACTGGGACATGTTAAATGGTGCCTTGACTGAACAGGTCTTGCAACACCTGTGGAAACAGTATAAGTTGTTCTTTGGATTGTTGCCCCCCCCCCCCCGAAGGGCGGCAGAGACTCCCAGACCATGAAGTGCCCATTTTTATGATGGAAAGCAACCAAGAATCCTGAGTAATGTTTTCCCAAGCTGGACTTGAAAGAGAGAGGCAAGGGGAAAGGGTTGAGGGAGATTTGGGGTCCAAATAATCAAATGGACCCTTGTCTTTCTGGAAAGGGTTGTTTTTGTGGTCTGGCTTGTTGAGGAGTCCTAAATGATTGTTAGCTCTTTCCAGACTTTTTTGTATTAGTTTGAGGTGGCCTGGATTGTCTTCTAACAAAGACAGGCTTAGAAGGGTAGTTCCTCTGGAATTTTGGAATAGGGGGACACCAGGAGGTGTTTTAACTCCTGCATGTCCTTACCCTTCTCCTGCAAAGCTTTAAATAGGTCTGCATTTGCAGGACCAAACAGGGCTGAATTGTCCAGAGGGATATCCATCAATTTGGATTTGATATTTTCTGCTAAGGGTTGGAGTCTTAACCATGTAAATGTTCTAAGGACAGATCCTGGGGCAGCTGCCCTATCCAAAGCCTCTGCTGCATTATAGCTACATTTTATTGAGTGGTGGGTCACCTGAGAGGTTGCACCCAACAATGACATAGCCAGAGATTTATTCTCAGAATCTAAAGGGTATTTTGTCATGTGGGTTTGGTAGTTGATTGCCCTAAAGGCAAGGGTGTTGGACATATACTCTTTTTTCCCCAGTTTCTCTATATGTCTGCCGTACTTGTCAGAAGGAAGCAAGGATGTTGAGAGAAGAAGCCTAGTGGGCTTGTCTGAAGTCACAGTGATGACAGATGGGGTCAGCAGAGGGTGGTTTAAATAAAAACTTGCAGTCTGCAAGCACCTTATAACATCTGTATGTTTTTTTGGGTGCTTGAGGCTGTGAGTTTGAAGTTTTGCTTGAAGAAGCACATGCATCTAAGAATACAAGAAGGACAGGAGAGACAGCTGAGGGACTGGGGGTGTCCATTTGTACTAAGTCATACTAGCATTTTTGAACATCAGATATTTCAGTGCTGTTCCACTTGAAATGTTCCTTCATCTTGGTCAGGGTGGCACTAAAGGAAATTTCCTCCACTGGTGAATCAGCCCCATTGGAATCTTCCTCTGGGGAAGCATAATCCATTGGAGAGGGGATCTGTGATGAGTAACCAAGTGACTCATCATCAGAAGATTGTTCCTCTTCTGAAGAGGTTTCTTCCTTGACCCTCTTTTGAGGTGAAGCAGTTTAGGGAGAGGAAGGAACAGAAACCCCTGGAGGGGCTCTGAGAGACATGAGAGCATTGAAGATGCTCTGTGAGACAGCCTGCCAATCCTTGTGAAGATCAGAGGGTGGAGACGTGTTTAACCTTTTGTTTCTTTTGCTAGCAATATCAACTCTATGTAGGGTTGGTGGGCTGGATGTAAGCCTATACTCGATTATATCTGAGTCCACTTTCTCCCTAACTAGAATGGTCAGGATCCCCTTAGGACCTTAATTAATCATTAGTCTATGTCCCCCTTGGACATCCGGACTGGACGACTGTGGTACCTCCAAGGATCTGCTGATATCCTCCTCTAAGGTGACTTCCGTTAGGGATTTCGCTTATGGATTGGATGTTGACCCTGATCATATCACCAGACTAGAGACTGTCTCTGGGGAGACATCTGGCACTAGAGGTGCAGCAGAAGCTTCCAGCCTAGTTTTATTGGCCTTCTGCTTCACTAACGACTCAGCCTTCAGCTCTGAGGGACTCTCCATCGCACTTTTAGCTAGAAGCTTTAACACCTAGTTTTCTAAGTAAATGGAAGGTGAATTCAGCCTACTTCTTAAGGTTTTGGGAAAAAAGGACTAGCAGATTGGGCATGACTTATGGTCGTGGGTAGGCCCAAGACAGAAAAAGCACTGTTGGTGGTTGTCCTTATGTGGAATCTGACACCCACATTGGCATTTGCCTTTGTTGGGTGACATTAAACCCTATACACAATCAGAAAATATAAAAAGGATTCCCCAACGGGGTACATATCTAAGACAATGAAACAAGTAACTCTTCAGCAAGCATTCTGTCTGGCAGAAAAGAAGTTCTGAGGATGGTGTGTGTGTGTGTGTGTGTATGTTGCTTTTATGGCCTACATCTGATAGCAGCCTACATGTGATATACTATGCACTTTAGGCACTAAAGGTCTTTTGTATACTGACCGACGACAGGTCGCTTGGCAGGCAATCTTCCTCATGTTAAGAATACTGTAACAGCAGGATAGAAGGACATCAGTTGTTTCTGAGTGTAGGTTATGCAGATACAGAGGACCTTTACATTATTTAATATGCTAAACTTATTTTTTTTTTAATCTCTGAATCAGTTAGTAGGCATTCATTGACTGACTCCCATGATTAGCTTGGTTAGAGTAATAGTGCTGTGGTGGTGGTAGTGGTGGTGGTGGTGCTGGGTGCACACCAAATTTGTACCAGTAAAATTAGTTACATCTGCATATATTAGTGCTGGAAACAAAAACTGGCCTCTGTATTTACAAAGTGCAGCACTACAAATAAGTTGTGTGAAATCAGTTGCCACAAAAATTCTGAAAGAACCTCCCCACCAAAAAAGTAACACAATGTGTCACCAGTGAAACATGGAGTGTAGATTATTGTTGGTATCTACTAGATTAACCTTGTCATGATTTTAATCATGTCATACTTAGGAAAGACAGCATGCCAATTTTTAGCCGTTTTCCCCTTGTTAC
Organism: Protopterus annectens; assembly: GCF_019279795.1. Taxonomy (NCBI): domain Eukaryota; kingdom Metazoa; phylum Chordata; order Ceratodontiformes; family Protopteridae; genus Protopterus; species Protopterus annectens. Next base: position 1,194,851,014 of record NC_056745.1, read on the forward strand.
CTGCTGAAAATCAGAGCCTTTCTCAGTCTATTGTCCCATTTGCTCCACATCAGTGGGGTGACAGAGTGGGGTTATCACTTAGCCAGCCATCACTTTCTTTTCTTTCTTTTTTTTGCTGTATGGCCTTTTCTCTACTACACATATTTGATAGCATGCAAAGGGGTTGGCATGCAATGGCTGTCAGTGAGGGCATGTCACCTGTTCCGTGAGTGATGCAACCCCTCAGGATAACACTGTATTCTTGGAAGCCAGAACTCCCATGGGGCTTCTGGTCTTCACCAGGGACACAACCATAGGAAAGTGTGATGCAGGCATGTGCAACCACACCCTTCCATGAGGAGAAGTGAGCCAACTAAGCCATGTCACACCTCTTCCCTTCTATGGTAACTCCGGTACTCATTGAGACACTGTTTGAACTTCGGTTGCCTGGGTTGTTGTCAGGGCCTTATTCCTCTATACAAATGGAACTGACTGAGAATCATGCATTTTTACTACTGGCAAGTTTATCACAAACATTAATTAATGTTTAAGGATTTTATGCTGCACCTGCTCATGTAGCTTATTGATATATTTATATATCTGAAGCTCTGTGGAAGGTACATAACTGTGTGTTTGTTGTCTTACAAGATGAGATTATCACATGCTGTCATTTTCCTATTGCATTTGGACTACTACATGGTGATCTCTCCCTCACTTCAGAATATATAACAGACCATCCAATAAACCACCTCCACCCAATAAATACTAGTAATATTTTCTATGGTCATTCAGACTGCAAACTGGGTAGCTGGTTGTTAGCTGGAAGGCACATGCAAAGGAAATAATAGTCGGGGAACATCAAGTTAGAAAACATTTGGCTAAACACTAGATCTACAATGAGAGGATGACACATAACATGCTCACAAGAAACTTGATTTAAACTCAGTGAACAGTGTACTTCACAAACCTGCTGTGACATCCATTTTAAAATGACCTTTTGGAGGGGATTAGCCTCCTGCAACCTCATGTAGGACATCAACTTTACTCCCATGCCCCTTAAGTACATATAATGAACTCCATGATCATGCCATAGCTAATAATTTAAAATAATTCCATGAATTTTGCTTTCTTAGAGTTAGAATCTCAGAAATAGAATACAATTAGTTACAATGTGTTGAATGGTAAGAATCCCTTAAACATTAGACTTAACTGATGGTTACACAATGTAATTTTGCTAACAGGTTTCCTGTAGCAATAACTTAAAACACATTTATTTGCATTCTCATTTAAAGACATTGTACACAGATCTTGCTTGGTGAGCCATCATACTACCTGATTAGTGAAGAAGAGAGTAGAATTTTTTTTTTTTGAGCTAAGTAATAAAACATATGCATCATTTTTTTTTCTGCCATTTTTTTTTTTTATTTACTAGGAAGCAAGGAAGGAAGTTACTGCTCTAAGTATAATCAAGCTGTCCACTATCAGGACTGAATGATAAAGTAAAACTGATTTTTCTTCCACTTACAACCTTTGAAATTATAAACAAAGCCAGCTTTACAGAGCATTCAGGTTTTTGATTTGCACATTTTTTGCAGCCTAACAGAAATAATGCTTTACAAATGAATGCCCTTGTTCTCCTTACTGAACAATTTCATTCTACATTCCTTTGTTCCACCGAACACAGGGGCACAAAAAAGAAGTTACATTTCATCTTTCTGTGCTATTGTGCTACCAGTTAGCATCCCAGTTTGTAACTGTCCCAGCATGAACTGCAGTCTACTTGTCTTTATAAAACATATTTAGCTACTTACCTGTAAAAACTGTTAGCCAAGTATAAATAATAAATATGTATATGTCTGTCAGAGAGAGAGAGAGAGTGTGTGTGTGTGTGTGTGTGTGTGTGTGTGTGTGTGTGTGTGTGTGTGTGTGTGTGTGTGTGTGTGTGTGTGTGTGTGCTATCCCTAGTATGAAGATTGTGTGATATAAATTTAAACCAAGTATTGCACACAGTACTTCACCCTTAAGACAGTTAAATGGCAAAATTAAACCCACCTGTAAAGCTTTTATTACACTGAGTATAGATTAAGGTGGCATAATATATTGGGGAATGAAAACCATTCTATGGCATATAGGGACAAAGCCATGACTATATCAAATGTGATTCTGGTTCGAATAGCAGCTCTAGCACCTGTAAGAGAAGGTGCGTGAGGATAAAAGTGAGTGGCCTGCTTGCCCATCCTTGGGGGGGTGTGGCTCTAGCAAACCCCATTCATTACACCTAATAGGAGCACTAGCACCATAGTGCCCATGTCTATTAAACCCACACTGGCATGTACAATTGCACTGAGAGCTGATGGGAACCTTTGGAGGGCAATTATAGTGGAGCTCTAAAGAAACACAGCAAGGGAGGCAGTGCTCTGCTAGGGGAGAGGGTAGACTGCCCCATGGGATCAGCAAGGTTGGCCCACTCCCTCCCATCTAACTCATGTTTCAAGTGGCTGGGCAGGAACAAATGGGACATAGGGCTCTCATCTGTCCAGGAATCCCTCCTCCCACACCAGCAGAACAAATGAACCAATTTAGTGCAGGTAGAGGAACCATCAGGCTTGGTCCTGTGGGGCAGAAAAAAAATATCTTACAGAAGTTATGTGTCTTAGTGAAATATTTTTGAATCCTTTCAAGTTTAAGGATATCACTACTAGAATATACACAGAAAGCCACACAGTGCACTATTTGAATGTTATTATTGTTGAATATAGTGGAATTGTTACCTTAGGATTTATTGAAGATACTGTGCACAGTACGGTTTTAATTGCACAATACCACTTTCAAACTATCAAATTAGCATTGATACCAAAATTTAGTTTACTATCTACTGTGGCAGCCAAATGTGAAACTGAAAAAAAAATGTCTGGTTTCTAATAATAACTCATTATGGACACAGTTAATTATTGCTCCCCAAGTGCATAATCATATGCTTGTTTTTCTTAAATATAATATATTTTTGTCACCTAGTTGTATAATTGAGCCATTCATTTTTAAAGTTTGATATTTGTACAGGTGACCCCAGAAAAAAGCCAAAGACAGTATATATGAAACTAAAAAATACCAAATGGAGGGATCCAGCCACAGGATGCCAGTGTAAATAATTTATTCAAATAAAAAACTAAGATATAAGCGCTTTCGTCTCAACTATGAGACTTCTTCAGATAACAAGTGCATATACATCACATTCTTAAATACCGAAACTCATTTCCTGTTCATTAATTTACATAATTAATAAATAAAAATTATAAAAGAAGAGTGAACACCCACACATAACCCAAATCTCAGTTGCAGGCATATGGCCAATTTCTTGCTTGTGTAACATAACTGAATTTAAAGCCAAGAAATAAAAAATACAAAATAAGTACTAAAAAATACTAAAAAAAAGTACATCAAGTTGAACCCAAGTTAAAAGTGCTGCCCTCTCCTTAAGGATAGGTTTTACAGAAACATATTCAATCAGATCTGGGAGTGATGCAGCTCTTAACCTCAGCTGCCATAAAAGTTCTCTTTTTAAGATGGTCAGTTTCCAGTTACCACCTCTAGGATTCTTTTTGATCACTTCAAGAATACCAAAATGGAAACCAGTGTAATTAGAACAGTCAAGGGAGTGTTTGTATAGGGCACTAATGTCTTTCTTATTTCTTATGTCATAAAGGTGTTTATAAATTCTTGTATTAAGAGCCCTTTCCATTATTTCAATATAGAAGCAGGGACAACTAGAACACTTGGCTAAATAGACAAGTTTGTTTGTTCCACAATTCCCCTTCTTAAAATAAATTCTACTTCCCCATCCCATTTTCGAGTATTAGACTATCTGTCCTAATAATAAAGGAAGAATGGTTACACATTCCACAAGGTGTTGTTCCCCTAGTTGTTTCATTTCTGTTGGGAACCTTAACCTCCAATAATTCCTTAAAATTTTGGCCAGTTCTGTAAGAAAAGATTGGCTTGTCCCCTACTATATAATGTATTTCCTTACTAAACTTGAAAATACACCAATTAGTTTGTAGAATGTTACGGAAAGATTTGGTGAAGTGATTGAATTCTAGGGCAAATGCCCGATCAAATCTTTTATTAGAATCTCTAATACTATCTTTATCCAATTCCACCCCCAAAAGGAGAAGGTACCTAGTAACCCAGCCATAAAAAACTTCATCAATAATAGAGGTGACAAACTGGGTGGGATATCCCCTATTTATGGACATCTCCTATCTTGTTTTTTTATTTAAATAAATTATTTACACTGGTATCCTGAGGCTGGATCCCTCCATTTGGTTGATATGTACAGGCGATCACAGAAGTGACTTTATTATCATTGGTCAGTTTTTCTGTCTGTAGTAGAGACAATAAACTTGTCAATGCCGGCACTGTTTGTAGCTATATCTTTAAATATTTCACTTATCTGGCTAATTCTTTGAAGATCTATCTTTGTTTTTAATGCATATTTGAATGTCTTAATTTTAGTCTATATCAAATTGAGGTAAAGTTGATACTTGTAAAGGCGTTTCATGAATATCTTCTGGTCTGAATTGTTTCTTTCATATTTGCACTATCTTGCACCTACAGTTCTATATTAATGTCTTCACATCTTTAGTTTTGACAAGCGTGTCAGTATTGGCGGTATCTGTAATTGTTTCCTTAAGTTGTTCACTTATCTGGTTAATTCTGTAAAGAAGGACTTGTGTTCTTGAACAGGATTTGAATCTCTCTGATCCTCTGTATTTGCAATGTGATTATGCAAACCTGTGGCTGGTAAAACAACAAACTGCAAGGGACCTGTCTGTGATGGTTTATTTGCTCCTTTCTACCTCCTCATCACTTTCTTTTCTGTCATGTTTATACTAGAATGACATTTTGCTAAAATACATATCTTTTGACTAAATGGCAACAAAAATATACAAGTACCTAACTGACATTATAGCGGTATAATAGTAATGAAATGGTTGAGCAGGAAGATTGCTTCTTCTTTTAATAAATATCAGTTTACTGCAGATTTTAAACCGTGTCATATATTAGAGAAACAAAATCTGCATCTGGTCACTTCTAGATTTGGAGTAACAATAATGTTTAAAGAGTTAAAGAACATTTGATGTTCTTCGTGTTTCACTGTTGGCAGTCATCACATTTGGGTTATCTGTTTGCAGTAAATGCCAGCCTGCATTCTTTCCAGTAATATGCAGAGACAATCAGTTGCAGTTTCAAGTGGAAAATTAACATATTCGTTGATGTCATTTGCAAATTAATCTGATTATTTAGGGAGCAATATGGTACAAGCCTGTATCCCAAACCAGCAAGGAATCATATCATTTATTTGTACCTACAGCTACATCAGATGTACTTCCAAGGGCTGTAGCAAGTTTAGATTTTAACTCATCTCGGACTGCATACAAGCTGGGTGCAACCAAGTGGAGCTTTAGGCTGATATTCAACAAAGACCCATTGTCCAGCCATTCTACCCTGGATATACTGTATTTCAGCAGAATAGGCTCAGTCTGTATGAGGTGCATTTTTATACATTTCCTAATACTTTTCCAGCTTCTCTTTGTCAAGGGACATGGGACAGAGCTTTCTACACTATCAGTTAATTTTGATTTTATATTTAGAGCCCCTGCTTGAGACCAAATTTTCTTCATCACTGAGAAGAATCAGACATGGAACTAAAGACAGTACACTAGCAGTTTACAGAGCTAATATACTGCTCTATGTTTTTTTTTATCAAAGTAGGGCCTTAATAAACAACATTTCTTCTTAATGAATTTAGAGGGATCTCAAGTTATAAAGTTACCATGAAAAAACTCAGATTCTTAATACTGATTTTCATTCTTATTAACTTCTCTAATAATTAATCTATAACTAACTGTAAAACAAATATTTTATACTACTTTGAACAACTTTACAACAGTGCCAAGATCTATTCAAATCTTTGTCAATTCCTGTTTTATCCAATTATAAAGAGTGCAATTTGTTAAAATGATTATCCTCCCTAGACTGCTATATCTGACACAAACAGTCCTCTACAACATAGATCATTAGCTTTTCAGGGTAACCTGGGATCAACGGCTGGGAAAATGAGTTGCACAAAGTCATGCAGTAAACAAAAGGAGGCAGCAAGATTCAAACCCAGGAATACAAACCAGTTTAGATGTATCAGCAAATAGTTTTAATCTATGTACTAAGCTATCAGAAAAAAATGCTACTCACTGAACTGCTAGTGTTGCATTACATTTTTTGCCCCCTTGCAACTTGCCAGTCATATGCCACCCTCCTGACCAATGCACCCATTCATTCCTCATTACTGGGGCAAGTAATTTCGGATGGGGCATCATTCAGTCAGCCATCGCCATCGAGGGAGGTTTAGCATTTTTTATGTGATGGCCCTAAACTCCTGTATGCACCTGATCATGTGCCTGGTGTGGGGGGGGGGGGGATGAAGCAATGAGGAAATCATGGAGACCTTCCTCTCACTTCTGTAAAGGTTGCTCCCTCCAAGATGCCCTGCCTCTCCCAGGGAAGTATGAGCAGTGGTTTCTTTGGTCTCCACCAGAAAAATTACACCATCTCCATGTGCCCAAGTACATGCAAATCTCTCTTTCCCATTAGAGGTGAATGTATTATGCTTCTTCACACCCTCAGTCTTTTCCAACCCGCCCCCCTCCCCAGCCTGGCTTCTCTAGTGATGGGACTACTGCTCAAACCTTAGTCTCCTGGATCACATTAAAGGCTCCATCTCTGTGTGCCACAGAACCAGACATGTTAACATTTTTAACATACCAATAGTCCGTAGTCACCTTCAATCCCTTCACTCCGTAGAAACTTAACATCAGAGAAGAGGAGTGTTTTCACACAGTTCTTTGTGTTTTAGTGTGGAAAGGATCAGGCTGAAGCCCATTGTTTCTATAACAGTAACTATGATAGCTGCAGTCAGAGTAGTTCTAGCAAAGGCAATCTGGGAAGATGTTGCACAACAGCAGATTTATGGGGCTGAATTAAGAAGCAACATTTTGTTTATGAAACCTGATGGCAGATTGTCCACAGCACTAAAGTACAGTGGCAAGCAAAATATGGACAAGGGCAAATGGCAGTTACCATCAATTATAAATGAACCAGCCAGATACTGCGGCACCAAAGGTCTGTTGTAGTAAAAAATAATAAACCAAGAAGAAAGAAGACTCAGCAGACCACCAGGCTAAAAACTTGTAGCTTTTAATCCATGAAAAAGGTTAGCACTTTCAACTAAAAAACCCTTCATCAGACAACAGCATAAAAAAGTGAACAGTATTTAAAACACAAACAGCCAATCACAATACTTAATTGATTGATTTAACAATTAAAGTTAAAATTGAGGTCTACACCTCTTAAGAACAGGCTTTAAAGGCACTAGACCATTAAGCCCTGGGTTTCTATCAGCACCCAGATTAATAATACATAACGTTTCACAGTATTCCATGTAAGCAACTAAATCTCTCCCTCTTTTACTAGTTTGAACAGATTGTAACACCATGAAATTAAAGTAATGTCCAGGACACTTGTGAATATGTTGAAACAAAGCACTGTGTATATCTTTCAAACGTATTGCTGATAGATGCTTAAGTATCCTATCCTTCAGCCTACAATTAGTTTTACCTATGTAGAATGATACACAGCACATGCACAAGGCAAGATATATAACATTTTGCATATCACAAGTAGCAAACAACCTGGGTGCATATATTCTATGTGTAACAGGATGCATAAAAACTAATCCTGAAAAAATAAATGTACATGCTTTATAGTGGTAGCATGGAAAAGTGCCTATTTTCTTAGGAAGCTCAAGCCTGTCCCTACCCCATCACATAAAATCTGTTTTAAATTTTTGTTTTTCTTAAAAACAAAATTAGGTGTATCCCCTACTATTTCACTAAGGGTATCATCAGAGGATAAAATTGTCGAATTCCCTTTTATTATCTCACAAACCTGTTTGACATCATTACTATATTTAATATACAAATTCACTTTACTTTTGTTGTTATTGCCAGTAGTTCTGACACTGTTCCCTCCACTCGTATGCAGACTATTAGCTTTCCCTTGGCTGGAGTACCAAGGAGCAGCTCTATTTTCCCTTAATTGTAGGGTACATTGAATCTCTTCTTTCACTTCTTCCGAGTTATAGCCCCTTGCTGCAAATCTAGATGTAAAAGCATCCAACTCCCTGCATAACTCTAACTAGTCCATATGGACTCTGGACATCCTAAGTGCTTGCCCCTTCACAATGTTTTAAACACAAACCCTGGCTGCATCTGTCTCTTGCTAGCACACTATTCCACCAGCAGGTTTTGTGAAACACCTTAGTACTAAGACCATTATTGGAATATCTCAAGATCTTAACGTCTAAAAAATCAGTTTCAGAATGGGAGAATTATTATTTAAGTGTGTAGTTACTAATGCATCAAAGTAAACCTCAGAAACAAAGATTAGATGATTGAACAATATGCTGTCTTGGGTCTCATGTTATAATTTATACTGTATGACTTTCAGCCTGAGATGTTTATAATGAAACACTGCCCTAAATACAGCAGCAGTATCTACAGAATAGTGACGTAGAACTGCACATTGTATAAATGGTAATTCATGGAGTCATTATGAAGATCATTTTTAACAAAATACCTGTCACTCTGGTCTTTTTACTTACCTGATTAATGGACAAAATAAATAAATAAATAAACAAATAAATAAACAAACACACAAACAAATAAAACTGGCACAATGTTGAGATGAAGTACTGATTTTGTGTGTGGGTGTGTGAGTGTGAGTGTGTGTGTGTGTGTGTGTGTGTGTGTGTGTGTGTGTGTGTGTGTGTGTGTGTGTGTGTGTTTGTGTGGGTGCTCACATGCATCTGTTTCAGTTTTTTTATTTATGAAATATCTAAAATGCGTATTGTTACTTTTGGCAGTTGCTCAACTAAGAAGGCCTTGACAGCTGTAAAATCTGTTGTACCAGTTATTAACTGGTTGCCAAAATACAGAGTAAAAGAATGGTTACCCTCTGATGTTATCTCTGGTTTGAGCACAGGACTTGTGGCTACTTTACAAGGTGAGTGCCATTCGGTAGTGTCACTGATATGTGATACCACAGCTTACTAAGTCATGTTTTAGTATTGATTGCAATTAATTTTAGGTCTGGAATCTAATTAGAGGAAGTCAGAGCTGATAAAATACTGTATATTATTATTAAATATGTTTATTTTTTAGTGATTTGTTGTTTTGTTGTGGTGGAATACTTGACTTTACTCATTTTTAGCTTCACTATTTGCCTCATTTTATTTTACTTTGCTCCAAGGCAGTACTTATAGCAGTCTCAGTGGTGTAGCATGTACCTTACTTTCTTTGATGCCAGAGGGAGTAGAAGAATTACCATTTCTATCTCCACACAAGGTATTTATGTTCCAATGTTGGCTCTTCATTTTGCTTGAGATGCACAGAGCAGTGGGAGGCACCAGCTTTCAAAAAAATGTTGAAGCAAGATCTCATCTGAGTTGGTGGTAATTTAGGTAGAAATTAAGAGAACAACATATACTGAATAAAAAGGAAAAGGCTTTTACAGATAACAAGGGGAAAAACATTTGCTGTAAACATCAGAATATAGCATTATAGATCATGAAACTTTTTTTTCTTTATTTCTGCTAAGAAAGGAAAAAATGCTTAAAAAGGCAGTAAGGGCTAGCATATTATGTTGTATATACATACATTATGATTAATTGAATACAAAAGAAAAACTGCCTTGTAAAGTAACTCAGATAAAATATTAACTGTACACAAGAATGCAAATAAAGGATCTCACAATACAAAACGTTACACAAAATACAAAAGTTCCCCGTACCCCAACATAAATTTTGCCTCCATATCCTGGGCTCTAAACATACTACCTGCAAGGGGCATAACGTTGTAGGAGAAGCAAAAATCAAATCACATTCTCTTTTTTCCAACTTGTGTGAACTTAGGGAACCCATTACAGTTCACTTCATCAAAAAAAAAGGTTTAATGAGTTAGGATGTCAACCAAAGAAGAGCTCATGCAGTAATGATAGCTTATATGTTAAGAAACAGTACAAAGTAAAGCATAGGGGAACTTTTACATGCTTTTATCATTTATAAATACTATAACTTCTAAGTAATAACTTGTTCCCAAGTTTTCCTCCTCCATCTCTAATCACTTAAGACAGAGGTACACATACATTAATAGAAAAAAAAAACAAACTGTATAATTTTTTTTCCATTTACACACATTATACGTTACATAATTTCTTTCTTTCTTTAAAACAACTGACTTTCAGTCCAGCATTACATAAATCATTCAATTCATGCCATCTCTTAAACACCACTCCTTCTCCTGAACATTATTCTGCATTTAATGTCCCCACAAATTCCATTTATTTTTATGTAATCTGCTCCTTCTTTTTTCTAAAAATCTCTCTTCCAGTTCTTTCATCTCTTGTATTGAATACTTCAAACACAGTTGGTGTAGACTTTGATTTCCATTTTCTAGTAAGTGCTTTTTTGACAGCCAACAGAATTAAACTTAATAAGGCCTGACTATGTCTAGACAAGTCAGATCATGTATTGCAACTCAAAAGAATAATTGCCTTAGTTATAAACATTTTCTCCCCCAATATTTCTGACAGAATAATCTGTAGGGAATTTTTTAAAATCTGCCAGTTCATTACATTCCAAAACAATGAGTGAGAAGGTCACACAGAAAAACAAATCAGTAAAAACTAAATGAAAACTCCAGCCAAGCTGGAACTTCCAATGAGTGACCTCTCAAACCTCTTGAATCAGAGGCATGTGGAATATATGCAAATGACCCTTATGAACACCAGGTGTTTCAGCTAATTTGAGATTCTGAATGCCCAAGACTTGTTTTGTTATTTTAATGGACAATTTCAGGCCAATAAAGCCAAACCCCAGTAGCTGTGGATATGCATATTTTGGCCTTGTTATAACCTCATCAATACAGCACAAGTAGAGTGTTTGACTAACCTTAAGAAACATAGGACTGTTATACCCAGCTGATGTCCATTATCATTACAGTAACTGCAAAATATCCCAAATAACAAACTAAAACAACGAGTGAGAAGGTCACACAGGAAAAACAATCAGTAAAAACTAAATGAAAACTCCAGCCAAGCTGGAACTTCCATTTGCATATATCCCATGTGCCTCTGATTCAAGAGGTTTGAGAGGTCACTCATTGGAAGTTCATTTAGTTCATTACATCAACCAAAGTATGTGTACCCAGTTGTCTCTTTTCCTCATTATACCTCCAACATTTGATTTCTACCTGAGGGAAATTCTTTGAGGTCAGACCTGGGTATAAAATAGCTATATAAACACTTTCAAGTAAAAATCCTAAAGCTTCTAGACTTTGTTGCATAACTGGAAGCCATATGTATGACCTCCCATTGTTCTCTTGTAATTACTTTTCCTGGATCTCTTCCCAATCCTTTCTAACTGCCTCTGATTGGTTCCTACAGTTATCATGCAATATTTTATATGACCTACTACTTACCCCTTTTTAACAGAAACTCTTGTTCTACAGTCTGTTAAAAACTCTACAAGAGCAGGTCACTCACTTAGGACTCCCCTATCACTTTCAGTTTGCTTCTACTCTGATTTCAATTGTTGATACAGAAGACAGTCTCTTCTCTAACTTGCAGTACAAACCTCCTCTTGACCTCATCCCACTCTGTTACCCTTCCCTCTTTAAGTTATTTGCTCCCAATATCTTGGTTCCTTTTCCAGTTTTCTCCAGTATATTCCAGCCCCCTCTTGCCTATTTTCTGTACCCCTACCTGCAATCATTCATATGGGCAAAATCTCCTTTTTCAATTCATGTGCTGGCTTAGTTCTTAGAATACTTTCTGAACCTTTATGAGTATAATATTTTGTATAGAAGTTATTGTATTCCTTAAAGAGGTGCCTCCAAAATTCTACTTTCTCCTTATTTCTTGAACTCCCCCCTACTTTATGATCATTACTTACCACTTTGAATTATAGCCTTCTGTTTGTCTTATGTATATGAGCCTTAACTGTGTAGCTGTAAAATATCCCTTCAAATCAGGGAATCCAAAATCCACCATGTTCTATTTGAGGATTAACTTATACCACTTAACTCTTGCCCTATTTCCCTCCCAGATAAATTCCTTCAACTATTTATTAATTATTATCCACAACTTTACACTGGTTGATAAAAAAATGCTTGACCTGTGTATAAAACTAAAGGGACTAAAACATTTTCACTGCTTGTATTTTACTGTCTGTATCTATAAACAAGAGCTTCCAGTTTTTCAGTTTTTTGTATCGTCTTTTGTATACTCTCTTCCCACATATCCTTAGCTGCCATAATTGAAGCCTTTTTAGTTCATACTCCTAATACTTAATTTTATGTGACTATAAATATGGGTATTGCTGAACCAAGTCATGAGTGGGTACATAATTTATGGCTATAGCCTTTGTTTTAAGTTCATTAATTTTATATCCTGAAAAGTCTTGAACCTGTTTCAAAATGTTCCACAACACTGAGATGCCCTTTTCTTGATATATCAAAATAATATCATCTGCGCATAAAGACAATTTTTCTTTATTATCATACCAATTCTATCCTTCAATTTCTGAATCTTTAATTTTTTTTGCCAATGGCTGTAAATATAAAGCAAATAACAAAGGGGAAAGAGGACAACCCTGACTGGTTTCTCTGCTTGAACACAACTTATTGGGGAGAAACCTTCCCACTTTAATTCTTGCCTTTGATTCTTCATATAGCCTACTAATTAACCTTATTATTGTATCAGGGAATCCAAGTGCTTCCATTGCCCTACTCATAAAATCCTACCTTACTTTTTTGAATGCTTTCTCTGCATCAAGACCCACCAATAACAGCTGTATTTTCTTACACTCTACTTCCCACTGGACCGTTATTGCTCTATTAATGTTGTCAAATGTTTGCCTCACCTCCACAAAACCATATTGATCTATATCTGTCAATTCTAGCAACATCTTTGCCATTTCTTTAACTAGTATAGACGTAAACACTTTATACACATGGTTTAAAGTTGATATGGGTCTATATGAGCCTGTGTCTGAGGGGTATTTACCCTCTTTGGGTAGTACAGCTACCGCAGCTTTCTCCCAAGATGCTTCTGCTTACAAAATGTCATCAATCACCTTGGAAAAAATGACATTTGTATACAAAGTCTAAAATATATAATTTTAGTTTTTGTTTTTGTACTTTGTATTATTTAGTTCATTCTTCCTGTTGTCCACTGTTATCCATTTTAAGTTGGTTTACTGAAAGTAGGACAGGTCAATTGATGTATATTAATTAAATTTAAATAAGTAAATTATATGAATGCAGTGAGGCAGTATGAGAAATTCAAAAATAATATTCTTGGTTAGAATGAGGAATTTAAAATGTAAGAGATACCCTTGGTTTCCTACCTCTCTAAATTCACTTTTAAGCAAGAGAAAGCATCCATACTGACTGGATGAAAACAGGGATCCATGTCTGTATGACCATCTACTCAGACTGAAAAGGTATAGCAGGCTGGCAACTAAAGCGTCTAAGGAAGATTCATACATTTTAGAAAGATACCAGAGACTTTTGCAAGCTTCTCAAATAGCACAAACAACTTATGAAGCATTTGCCAAGGCTTCTTCTGCAGCTACTATAGCAATCTTCTCCGACCATTATTTGCCTAATCTTCTCAAACAACACACCTACTGGTGAAGTTAGTGCAAGCACCAGCCTTGTAGCACATTAAAAACTAACAACTGTGATTCTGCTACTTTCCATTTCATGGTAGCATCTGTGAACTTTGTAGCTATCATATCTCTATCTCCGAGCGAGCAAAATCTGGACAAAGCTTAAAACAACTGGGGGAAGCAAAGGATCCTAAAATAGGGATAGATTTTAAATATTGCTCTTATATACTTAGACGGTTGCTAGAATAACAGGATTTGTCTTAGCATGGATTTTACTGAAGGATATGAAGTCTGACACACAAATGTGTGTCATTATTTAATGACTTCAATTGTTAGTGATTTGGCAGAAAACCACAAATTTTATGAGGAATAGACCAAAAACATAAGACAAAAATCTGGACATTCTGCAAAAATCTGGGCAGTTGAGAGGTATAACAGCTATTGAAAAACAGTCAGAGTTCTTATTTATGTTGTGTGATGATCTTCAGTCTTCCTTTCTTACAGTGCATCTACAGTGATGAAAAACATTTGCATTCATTATTAACCTCTCTCTCTCTCTTACCACAGGGCTTATACCTGTATAGATAAAACATGCAACAATTGTCCGTTTCCCTAGTGTACCCAATACTACTGTAGTCAATGACTTTAGATCAGTTTCTCACTTAAGTCTTTCAGCTAAAATTCTGGACAGGACTGTTAATGAGCAGTTGCACCAACATTACTCTAAATACGGCTTTCTAGTAAATGAAAAGTTACAGCACAGTAATGGCAATTTACAGTATAATTGACATTTATTGTGATATGAAAAAGGACTACTTACTATAGTCATGTTTGTTAATTTGTGTAGAGGATTTGAAATTGTGGACCACTTTATAAACTGAAAACATACAGCTGTTTTTCTAGCAGACTAAAGGATACACCATTCACAGTACCATGTTCTGAAATCCAATCAAACCTAGGAAGACTGCATACAGGGGTCCCTCAGAAATCAGTGTTAGGTCCCATTTTATTCTTACTTTTTTATTAAAGATGTGTTTCTAGGCCTGCAAAACCTCAATATCACTTTATATGTAGGTGATCTTTTAATTAAAGGAAGTTATATCTGTTGAAGTTGTGCAGAATGGCCTTCAAGAAGACTCCAACAAGATGTACTTCTGTATTACTTAACACAACTATGTCAGCCACTATGCTATTTGGCATTTCTCAGAAAGTGATTCAAGCATATCACTTGCTAAAGATCCTGAGGGCACAATAATTGCCCAGGTGAAAAATGTTAAATATATTACATTTGACTGGACCACAACCTTGCTTTTAAACTACATGCAGGTGTAATTGTGGACAAGGAACTGAATCAGCTCAGTTTATTACAATCTTTTGGCAAGAAAAGCTGTTGGAGTAAATGTGCTTATTTTATGATTGAAATATGTGTTGCCTTTCTTTGCTCTTCAGACAACAAGCAGCACACAGTTGCTGCAGACCTTTTATTTGACTCCAGGGAATATCACTGAAAAGGGCTAATGGCTGTATTATTATCAGAGCCACTTTGCTAGTTGATGCACTAATATTTAAGCTCTTGCACTTAAGAGCAGTACGGTCTGTTGGGTCGCAAGTTAACTACTACAACCCAGCACTATAAACCACCGATCAGGGAGTTCTTACCCATAACAGACCAGCAGTTCTACTTGCTTTGGGGAAGTGGGTATTAAAAAAAACTGCACTGACTAGCTGGAATACCTTGTTTGACAACAAAAATGAATGAAATAAACGTTACAAGCTTTTAACAAAGAAAACTATACCTTTCAGACTCATACAAATATTTACATTTCAAGGACAGTTGGGGATAGAAACTTCTGAAATATGCTCTCAGTACACTTATTGTTCTTTGTTACTATCATGAAAAACATTTGAAATATTTTTTTACTATGATTATTTTAATATTATTGCTTGTTATGTACCTTCTCATGTATATTGTATTCTAGACAATGTTTGTATTATTTGCATCTCCTTATTATTATGCACGTTGTTTACTATTCTCTTTGTTAGCTTTATATGTGCTTTTTGGCTTGGATCATGACTGGAAAGGGTCTTAGGACCAGTTATCTCACCAAGTTAACAAGTAATAAATATTAAGAGTAGGATTTTGCTTAATTAACTTTAACACAGAGTCTTCTAGTATTTTATTTTTCAACTTTTAATCTACATCTTTTTTGTTGAAGTTTTATCTCAATCCTTTTTTTGTACAATGTTTCCCTAATGGTTCCACAATTTTTCCCAAAAGAAACATTTTTCCATTGGAAGTCACAGCTTACTCAGATAGCAAAACCAAATAAGATTCATTGGGGGTGGCGGTGGTGGTGAAATGACGTCTTGCTTGTGCCTGAGCTGTTGTAGCTATTGACAATAAATGTTACCTTGGAAGTCTGTCAGTCTTGCCTTTTCTCTGCAAACATCATTCAGCAGCTACTATCCTTTATTGCTTATCCTATGTTCTGTCCAATCACTTCAGAGAACACTAGTGATATATGTGAAATATTAACAGCAAATAACTGTAATTCCTGCACATTGGTTGAGCTACTAATTTTGAGTGCCTTTGTGATGCCTTTCACTGTGTTAGGCCATAATTTCTCTAACAAATGTTTTTGGGAATCTGCTGTTTCAGTCAGTTCTAACAACGATTCAGTTATTCAATGATATTGTATACAAACTCAGGGCCTATACAGGCCAGTTAAGAGTTTTCCTTATTGCTGATCATGATGCAAATTTAATATTCTTAAATTATTGTTCTTCCCCCAAATGCATCTAAATCAGCAATACAGCTTATCTGCATGGGTAGGGAATTCCATAGCCTCCCTGCTCTTTGTTTTAAGAAGGAGCTTTTTAGCATAGAGATGACACTGGGTAAGCTAACCATATAATTGTTTCTAGTGTTGAGACTGTAAATTACAAACTCATTACCCAGTGTTGTTGCCTGATCTTCATCACGCAGATGTTTGTGAAGTAAAATTAAATCACCTGTAAGTAATCTGTAGACCTGTCTAAAAGATGTAAAGATGTTTGAGTCTCCCCAAGTAGGGTAAATAAAAAAGACCCTCTACCTGTCTTGTGATGGTCTTTTAAATGTGCTCAAGCTTATTCAAATTGGAGACTTTCAATGCTGAAAAAGTGCCACAGTACTCAGATTGGGTGAATGCTAGATGTATAAAGTCTAATCAAGATGTATTTGTCTCTACTGGAAAAAAAATATCATAAAATGTTTTAATTAGCTCATAGCATTTACTAATTATCAGCTTGATATACTCATCAAATTTCAATGTAGAGTCTACCAGTATACCCAAGTCCTTAACCATAGCAGTGGATCAGAGGATGTAGTTATCCAATGCATATGGTTATATGAGGTTATTTGATCCATAGTGAACCACTATACACTTACTGCTCTTCATAGGTTCATAGGTTCATAGGTTGATACTAGGCTATCTGCCCTAGGGCATTTATAAGCCTAGCCAGAGTGTGTTTGGCTTTCGCCACCCTTTTAGATTAGTTGACTGTGCCTCTGTATAGTAGGTCACAGAAGATAGCCCTTTTAAGGTTAGTTTACTGTGCCTCTGTCTAGTAGGGACACAGAAGAGATCCCAGGGGTAAACCTACAATCTCCCATCCACTCGTCAAGATTTCTCTTGAAGAGGGTCATTGAGGGGCTTTGCCTAACATGTATTGGGATTTTGTTCCAGAGTGAGGGGAGCCTCTGGGATATGAATATGTCCTTCCAGCATGTCCTATTTATTTCTGGGCTGAGGTTTAAGTCCCTGGAGTGTGTAGCTCTAAGGGATTTGGATTTCCTGAGGTGGAGCATGTCCATTAATTTTGGGTTGGACATGGCTTTATACGTCAGGCACTGATCGCCTCTGAGTAGGCGGTAAGCAACTGAGTAGAGCTGGAGTTTTTTTAGCCTAACTGCTTAGGGCATCTGTTTGAGTCCCTTGATCCTCTTGGTGAGGTACTTTTGGGGTGTTTCCAGTTGCTGCAGGTGTTGGGTAAGGTACATCCCAAATGGGGCATTATATTCAATTATGGGCCTGATGAGTGATGAGTAGAGGGGCACAATGACCTCTCTTGATCTAGATGTGAACCCTTTCATGATAAGGTGGGTTATATAGAAGGTCTTTCTAACCACTTTGGCAATGTGATTGTCAAAGGAGAGATTACTATCTACTTGGGTCCCCAAATCCCTAATTACTTCTTCCGTACTTAATAGATTACCACCTATGTGGTAATTTGTGGGCACTTTGTTTTTCTCAAAGGGGATGACTATGCACTTTTTGGCATTTAGTTTTAGGTCATGGCTCTGGCACCAGTTATCCGTCTCTGTGAGACCCTTTTGGAGGATGTTTGTGTCAGTTGGTGAGTCGATTATGGCACCCAGTTTGCAGTCATCTGCGAACTTGGTCAGTCATAGTCCTCCCGTGTTAGCCTGTACCTCAGAGAAATATATACTGAACAAGAGAGGTCCCAAGACTGAGCCTTGTGGGACGCCACTTGTAACTGGTTTAGAGTCTGACATGGCACCTGCAATTCTGACCATGTGGGTTCTATCCCTGAGCCAGTTTGCAACATAGGGGTTGATATTTAAGCTGGTGAGCTTATTTATGATGCCCAAGTCGGGTATTGTGTCGAAGGCTTTTGTGAGGTCCAGGTAGGCTGTGTGGACTACCTTTCCTTCATCTATGGCCTTGGTGACTGTTTCAAAGAAGTCGACCAGGTTCAAGAGGCAAGATCTGCCCTTAACAAAGCTGAATTGGGTAGTATCCAGTGTTTGGAGGTTCCCAATGTCTTTGTTTATGAGTTCCATGATGATACGCTTCATAGCTTTGCAGACCAGGCTAGTCAGGCTTATAGGGCGATAGTTTCCGGGGTCCGTTGTGGCACCACCTTTGTGGAGTGGGACCACTGTTGCTATATGCCATTCCTTGAGTACATATCCTGTAGTAAGGCTGAGATTGAACAGTGACTTTATGTGAGGGTTCAGTTCTTCTTGGAGCTCGTGTAAGATGCAGCCCGGGACACCGTCCGGTCCCACTGATGCTGTGTTTTTCGCTTTGGAGAGGGCAACTCTCACCTCTGCATCTGTGATGTCAGGGAGGCTACACTCTGTTGGGATAGACATTTGCTCTTTTGGGGTGGAAGTGTGGGGGGAGGAGTTTGCACTGAACCTGTCTGCCAGAATGTTGGCAATGTCTGTGGGTTCAGTGTATTTTTTGTCATTTTGCACTAACTCAGAGCATATCTGGGAGTTGCCACCCAGGTTCCTGACATAACTAAAGAAGGCCTTGTGATTATCTTTAGCATCTTGTGCAATTTTTCTTTCGAAGCTGGCCTTAGATGATTTTATGAGGGATTGTAGTTTCTTGCTAGTACTGACAGAGATGCCTTCCCTTTTTGGGATTTTGCTCTATCATGTAGTAGCTTCCTCCTTCTGTTGTATAGCTTATTCATGGCTGGGGTCCACCAGACAGGTCTTCTACCTTTGGAGGAGTGAGTCTTGGTTTTATTTGGGATAGCACAATCCACGCATTCCTGTAGGTGTCCATAGAATGCATTTGTAAAGGATTCTGCGGTTTGGGCCGTATTTTCCACTGGCCTGGGGGCTTTGAAGGATTCCACCTCGGTTTTGAGAAGTGTGAAGTTTGCTTTTGAGAAGTTCTTCACCATGGTTTCCTTGGCTGGGGGTGGGGATGGGATATGGATATCCAGTGAGATTAATTTATGGTCAGATCTTACCAATAAGAGGTATACCTCTGGTATGGAACATAGAGTCCCCATGTTGGTGATGATCAGGTCCAATATGTTTTCCCCTCTTGTGGGAGTGGTGGCCAGTTGTTCCATAGCATTTGAGTTTATAAATTCTAGGAACCGTTGGGTGAGGGTGTTGGGGCTTGAGTAGTGCTCCCAGTCTATGTTTAGGTAGTTGAAGTCACCCAATATAATGGTGTTTGGAGAGACCTTCATATTCTCCAGTGTTTTCAGGAAAGCCGAGTGGGGTTCCTGAGTTTGGGAGGGTGGTCTGTAGCAGGCTACAAACTGAAAGGCAGTTTTACCCACTGTTAGTTGCACATGGATGGTCTCCGATGCTTTGTGCAGTGCCACTAACCTGGAGGTGTGGGTATCTTTGATGAATATGGACACTCCCCCTCCTTTTGTGGTTCGGTCTGAGTTTGGGGGTCGAAAAGCATGGTATGAGGTATAATCTGGTAGTGCTGGGGTGCTCTCAGGAGCCTTGAACCAGGTTTCTGTTACTGCACAGATATCGATATTCTCCATACTGAGGAGAGCCTCGAGTGCATGCATCTTGAGGTTTAGACTTCTGGCATTGAGCAGCATTACCCTTAGTTTCTTTTTCCTTGTGTTGTCTATGGAGGTGGGTTTATCTTTTGAGCCTTGCCTAAAAAAAGGCACTATGGGGGTGGCAAGAGCCTTAGCCAGTATTTGAAAGTCCAGGGGTGACAGGTGCAAGCCGTCCCTAGCGAAGCAACGTGGCTTGTCGAGCATGTCATCTCAGGCTGACAGACACTGGCTTCCCTTTGAATGACACCAATACTTTAGCCAATTGTTAAAATTGATCATTTTGTCTTTATACTGTGGCATCATTTTTGGTGAGGGTAAGATGCTACTCAAGGTCAGGGTCATACCGGCCTGGGCTACATGATCAGAGATCTCCTCTATGTCTCTTTTCATGTAGTCCAGGGAGGTACGTCTCAGGTCATTCGCACCAGCATGGACAATGACGGAGTCATATTTGCACTTGCTTTGGAGTGACCTGAGTGAGTGCTTGTGTTATGTGGCGGATCCTGTCACCTGACAGGCAGCTTACAGTGACCTTCTCCTTGTTCAGCCTGGTGAGTGGGACGTCAGTGTGTCTGACAATAGAGTCACCTATTACAAGTGTATTAGGTGTGTTGTTTAGCCTTAAGGGCTGTGACTGTGTGGCACACTGACTTTGTGAACTATGTGATACGTGGGTATTGTTGTGGGGTAGCGGTTGCTTGGATGTCTGCTTTGGAGGTCTCTGCTGCTTGGGCAGATTTTTATTTAGAGCCTTCGAGTATGTTTTTGTGTGTTTATGTGTTTGGTTTGCTGTTGCGATAGGTCTATGTGAGACTGGATTTGTGGTGCGTGTGGTTACCTTCTCCTCCTGAATGACTGCGCCAGTACTGGGTTGAGAGAGCTCAGCCTTCAGTTTGGCTATATAGTTGCATCTTTCACATATATTTGAGCTTGTTGGGAGGAGGAGAGGGTGGTCTGTGTACATAAGGCAGTTGTAACATTGCCTCAAGATTCCCAGATTCACCAGCTGGACTGCAGAGTAAACCCGAAACTGACTTTTGGACATGCCAGAATAGTATAAGGAACTACTTTTTGACTGATCAAAAAGGACCAATAGGGAGCCAAGTACTTAAAGGGAGTATAAGAGGGTGTAGTGCTTTAGTTTATTAGTGCTCACTTATAAGATTACTTATACGAGCAAGTGCAGGGCTTTAGAATGAAAATTGAGTGCTTACTTTGAGATTTAGAACAGTTCTAAGGGAAAAAGTGAAGAGCAGACTTTGTGGAGTTAAACTTTATACCCTTGTTTCTTAACCATTTAGTTAAGCTGTCTAAAGTACTATTAAGAGAATGATGATCCTTAGTGCCAGTGACTATGCAACCTATTTTAATGTCATCAGCAAATTTGCTGAAGCACATATTTTCTGATTTTGGACAGTCCAACATGCGGTGGTGCAGCGGTTAGCGTTGCCGCCTCACAGCAAGAGGTTCTCCAGTTCGATTCTTGGCTTCAATTTCCTTCAGTGTGGAGTCTGCATGGCTTCCCTGTGGTCGAGTGAACTTGAAAAAACATGCAGGTAGGTGCGTGCTTGTGTGGATGTGCCTTCTTTGAAGGTTGGGTGCCAGACTGGCAACTCGACACTGTAAAAATTCGCTGCCAATCATTATTGGACCGGAGTTCCACTGTGGCGACCCCTAACTGGGAAAAGCCAAAGGAGGACAGTCCAACATAAACAAGCCCAAATGTAAGGGACATAAAACATATCCTTGAGGAATACCCTTACCAATACAATTGTAGTTTGAATAATAGTTTTAATTCTAATTCTGCACTCCTGATTTAGCAACCAGTTGGTAACCCATCTAATCACATATGGTTTCATAATGGTCTTGCACATGATGTCAATGAAAATTGCATGTGGGACTTTGTTGAACACTTTTGCAAAATCTAAGTATACAGTGTTGATAGCCAAACCCCGGTCAACTGAATTAATGTTATTCATATAAAAGCTAATTAGATTAGAGATACCAAAATGTCTAGGTAGAAAGCCATGTTGGTAGATGTCAGAGCTAAAATCAAACATGGATTTGAATGATAATCAAAACATTTCCCGAATGTACTTATCATTAGACAGACTGATTTGACTTTTCTGCATAAGGATGACAACTGCCTCTTTCCAAATGGATGGAATTTAGCCTTTTATCAGAGACCTCTGAAACTATTTAATTCAGGAAAAAAAACTTTAGGCCATTAGGGAAGCTGAAGAGTTACTGTAGACTTGATGTTTAATAATGCCCTTCTTATGTCAATATCCCATATTATTGTGCAAGTTATTGGGCTTTATCTGGCAAGCCGAACTCAGTCACTTTTGTGTTAACCTATAGTTTTTTCTATTCAAGTAGAGTTCACCAGTACTTTGGAAAAGATAGAACCCAAAAACTGGTCAATAACTCAACTTATGAAGTTCATTTACAGTATTTCTGTAAGAAGGGCAAGACTAACATTTTTATTCGAATCAGTACAAATATACTCTGCAGTCACTCATCCATTCTGCATTTGCTGGCTTAATCCATGACAGGGTCATGGGCTTATCCTGGTACTGACTGGGATACTAGCCCATTGCAGAATGTGACCCCCCCACACTCATACACATGCCTATAGGCAATTTACAGTTCACCAGTTCAGCATCTTGTGGATATGAGAGGAAACCAGAGCAGCCAGTGAAAAACCAACACAGTCACAGGAGTCACAGGTATGATCTAGAAGCTCTGCAGAGAAGGCATCCCATTCAAGAATCAAATTGGAGAAACAGGTTCTGTGAGGTAGCCATGTTAACCTCTGTGCCACTTTGCCATGTATCTAAAATGCAAAATAAAATAATTTAAAGAAATGTCGAAACCCAAACATTGCTAAACAAAGCTAAAATAAAAGAGATGCATACACAGAAATTAAAATTAATACATTTCCTTCAACAAAGAACATAATGTTTACCTACATAAAATTTACATAGTATTTCACTGGTTCAACTTATCAGGTCAGAAAAAAGAAAGATAGTTGAAAAGTAGACAAGTG
The DNA here is from genome assembly GCF_019279795.1 of Protopterus annectens. Classification (NCBI taxonomy): domain Eukaryota; kingdom Metazoa; phylum Chordata; order Ceratodontiformes; family Protopteridae; genus Protopterus; species Protopterus annectens. The sequence goes on from NC_056745.1 coordinate 1,194,874,164, forward strand.
TAAATAGAAGATCTAAAAATCACTGTTTGACAAAGATGTGTAAATATCGAATTTCAATGCATGACTGGTATCCTTTCCTGCACTGTTTCTCTGCCTTATGTCAGTTACATTCTGAGATAGGCTCTGGAGCTAACTGCACTTGTATATGATAAACCTGATCTCAGAAATGAATGAATGGATGAGTGAATGAATGAATGAATGATGTTATATTAATCAATCTATATTATTTCACTGGATTATCAACAATTTACATTTCTAACCCATTTTCTCAAGTGTATTCACTGCTGTTAACAATACATTATACCTCTACCAGAAATATCACTAATTTCCTTAAAACAACTCTATTACAAATATGTATTAATGTGCATTTAAGTCAATGCAATAATTTCATTTGTCTAGATTCAGGGTAAAATCAAAAGCTATTTTGTACTTTAACATTAGAAACAGAACATAAATGTATAATCCATTACAATTCATTACTCATTCAGAGTCTGTTCAATTCCTCTTATTAATTCATAGAAGATATTTAATAACTGAAAATATTATTACTCATAATAGGTTCTTAGGTAGTTACTAGGCTTACAGTCTAGGGGAGCATTGAAGAGCCTAGCCCAAATTCTCACTTGCCCCCAAGCACAGTCTGGTTAAGTAACTTGCTCAAGGTCACTCAGTAGGCAAATGAGGGCTGAGGAAATAAAATTCTGTACCACAGGAACTACAACTACCAACCTTAATCCTCCACACCAACTACCAGACTATAATCTACATAATTCTGCATTTTGAAGGCTATGTACAAAAAAGAAAACAGGGCCTCTCTGGCCAAGGCTGTGTCAGGTTCCATACTAACTCAAGACGAGAACATTCCATTAAAGTTCTGCAACATGGTGACAACCTTCTCTTAGGCATAACATCTCCTGCATCATCTTAGATTCATAATTGTATGATTCTTCTAGACATTTATTCATTGCAAAAAAAAATGTCAACTTAATGTCCCATGTAAAAATAGTGACATCATTTTTATTCAACAGTTGACTACCTTCACATAAATTGTTTCATTTGCGACACACTGATATATATTAAAAATAATGATTATTCAGGATATACATTTTGATATTCTTAGTTCCATTTACTATAGCTGTAGGCAAACACCATATTCTCGTTTTCACTATAAACCAGTATAAAACAAGGGAAGTAGCTATAGGTCCTAGAAAGATTTTTAAACTTTTATATCTAAGTTATAGCAATTTATGACCCCACTTTTGAGAATGACACCCACTAATATCAAATTATAATGTTATATATTTCTTATCACATCTGACATAGGCTGAGGTGACCTAAACCTCCCTAATTTACAGGTATATATGATACCTGATTCATTACTGGATTCATTTTGTTTTAGTCTCCAGAGATGGAGGGAATATAAAAAATATCACTGATATATGGAATTTCAAAAGAAAACTTCTCACTTACTCAATTTTATTCCTTTTATTTTTCATCCATCTAAAAAAACAAAACTCAAGATTCTGTACACCAAACAATACTTCCTTTTCTTTGTCTTTTTACATTTTCTGACATCCTTTTATATATTTCTATCGTGTTTCTCCTTTTCCTTACTAAGCAAAAAAAACTATACTAGTTCCTGACCCTTCTTTCCTCATAAAATTCTTATATGAGTAATTTAACATATTATGTCCTAAGCATATAAAAATATGACGGATAATTTAATTCTTTATGACAGAGTTTTAGAATCAGTATAAAGAATGCAGGGCTAAATATACACACGTATCTTATTCCAAACAGAAGCCATACTTCTACCCAAAAAGCTTATTAAGCTCTACAGGCATGCAACCATATGTTAAAGCCTTCTCCAAAATGCACTCAGAAACTGAAATTACAGTGCCAGAAAAGTGTCCAACAGGTAGTCCAAGGGCCACAATCTGGCCCAGCAAAGCATTTTATCTGACACTCAATATGTCACACAGTAAAGTGTTTTGAATGGATTTATACATGTTGGACATGGCAATGTGGCCCCCCCCAAACCTTGGCAAGTATGGCAAGTGGTCCCTGAACCCTATAGTAAGTGGTCCCTGAGCAAAATGTTTGGACCACCCTCTAAGAGGGATAATGCCCTGGCAATGCTGCAGGTAACCTAAATTCAACTAGTATTTCAGGTGTCTGTAGGAGCTGTCCATTGAGGGTGGTAGTGAGTGGCTTCTGCTAGTTCTCCCATCTTAGAAAGAGATAGGCAGCTCTGGCCCACCACATGAATGATATGTGGCCAGAACACTAGGTTTTTCAGTGGATGTTTGTAATCTGATGTTGCATTCATAATACATAGTTGAAGAGAAACTTGTGAAAGCATATTTCCTTTTAAGAGATACCAACTGTGGGCTCCTAGATGGAGAAGTTAGGCTGCCCCCACAGAATCGCTAAGCTAACATTTTTCCCTACCACCAAACTCTCACTGGAGAATGTAGGGCTGATGGGAGTTCCTGGGAAAGGAATGAATAGGATGTAAGACTTATGCTACACCATACCTTATGAGCTCTCTAAATGAAAATTTAAAGTCATATTATAATTTTATTTCTGCATTTGTTTGTTTGTTTGTTAATCAGCATTCCCATCAGGTAAAACTGCCTCTTTACATGAGTGGTCATGAACATTGCCTGGCTAGATGACTTATTTAGAGTTACCAAAGTCCCTAAGCCTTGACCTGATTGCCTAGACATCCACCCATACTCAACTCTTCTCTATCCCTTAACTGCCATCCAAAGCATTTCTCTCAACAGCATACATAAACCTAAGACACTGCATTCCTTTACTCCTCCACTATGCTGCTCATAAGCCATGTTTTCAATCACTCTTTAATATGATACCATAATATATTATTTAATGTTAAATCAGTTTCATCATTGACCTTGCTAAGTATTATATTTCTTTCCATCCATCTCTAAATTCTGAATGTTGTACAGCAGTGACAAGGTGGATACCTACCCAAATGGTGGTGGTGGCCACTACCAGTAGACCATCTATTTGTGGTTACTGCTTGATTTATCTATTTTCTGTCGTGATTATATTGTTTTCTTCTTTGTTCTTTGCCTAATTTGGATTATTTATATACTATAGTACCAGGTTTTTCATCAAACACCTTCTTGAATGTGCAGATCTGTGTTACTGTTCATTATGAAACTGATGCCAGCTTAGAGCTCAGACCATGTAAAGTGTACTCCCATGGCAGTTGTGTGGTGTTTGGATTTTCTATGAAATATGTAATACAATCACAGGGTTACCAGGTGTGGTGCTAATGAGCACTACAGCACTGTTTTTTTCTACAAATGGTTGAATTCATATTGGAATATGACCACAAAAGTACCTCACCAAGAGGATTACTGGTCTCAAACATATGTCCTATGCAGCCCGACTAAAAAAACTCTGGCTGTACTCAGTGGCATATCGCTTACTCAGAGGTGATCTCTGCCTGACTTACAAAGCCATGTCCAACTCAGAATTGATGGACATGCTCCACCTAAAGAAATCCAAGTCACTGCGAGCCACACGCTCTAGTGAGCTAAACCTTGCCACAACAATAAATAGAACATGCTGGAGGGATAGATTCCTGTCACAGAGACTCCCCATGCTTTGGAACAAAATTCCAAATTACATCAGGCAGAGCCCCTCACTGACACTCTTCAAGAGAAACCTTGACAAGTGGATGGGTAACAGAAAATACACCCCTGGAATCACTTCATTGGCTCTGCTTGACAGAGGATCAGTTAATTAATCAATGGAGCAGCGAACCCGACACACTCTGGCTAGACTTATAAATGCCCTCGGGCAGATAGCCTAGTATCTACCTATAAACCTATGCATACAAATACTAGCAGCTGCCTGGTTGTTTATCCTGAAATACAGTGTGTTAATGGCTGCAATCTGTATACTGGCATATTTTTGCCTTTTCTGAGAGTGTTATAATTTTTGCTCCATTTACTTTAAGGGGGCTTACTTAATCCATTCAGTCAATTACTTTGCTATGAAATTTAAAAAAAATTGAACTGCTGCCAGTTTGAAGAACTTCCCATGAAATGCAGTCAGGCTATAAAATACCAGGTGCTGGTATTTGACTTAGGTTTGTTCTTTTTAATAACTGCTGGATTTCTTAAGTAAAGCTTCTTGTATCTTACTCTGTTCAGGCATGGGAAGGGAGGGGAAAAGGATGGTGCAGAAGAAATATTTGTGGTGATAAATCATGTAAGGAATAGTAAGCTGTGTGTAGGTATAAAACAGTCTTTCATTATTTATTGATAAATACTGGTTGATAAAAGGTGTCCATGTCCCCTGCATGCTGTTTATAGATAAAACAAGATGCACTTTTCTTATTTGAAATAAATTTAACAAAACCAGGAAAGCACACAAATAAAAAGGGGAAGAAAAGATGAATAAGGAACAATAATAGAAGGTAACAATTTAAAGGGCCCAAATTACACAGTTCTTTGCAAATATATAAATAATCCATAGAAAGTTTTTCTACTGTGCACATTAAAAAAGACCAGAAAGAGAACACTTTCCACTTTTGTAAAATCAAATATTTAGTGGCTCTATAGTGACCACAGTAGCTAAACTAATAACTTTCTTAATTATAATATGATAGAATTCCAATAAATTTAAAAATATATCTTACAATAAATGCAATCCAAACACCTTCAGTAGATGTTATTCAAAATTCAGTGAAATTCAGTATGCTTTCTTTGAACCATGTAGGCTTCTCCCTGAACTTATCAAAATACAGTCTGCGTATAGAGAGGTCAGATTTTCCCAGGAGCTTTGTTGGATGCAGATTTGGGACAATTTTATATTTCAAATGACAGAATACTCCAACTGAAAGCTTATTTTGCAGATAAGGTACAGAAATCTCTGATGTCCTACAAGGGCATCCTCAGGACCTTAGGGCACATGCCTGTCTCCTTCTTGATATTCCCTTAGCCAGCCTACAAATCAAGGACATTAAATAATACCTCAGCAATCTTTGGCAGCATCATAGCCACCGTCTAGACCAGATGATTCCTCTAATCTCCTCCATTAGGAAAAACTTCTCTTGGTGGCCCAAACAAATGGAACAAACCAGGTAGTCCCACAGAGGATGTAGATCCTTACCTAGATTCCCTGGACTTTGCCTATGGTACACATTTAGCTCAGCTGAAAGTTCAGGTGACATGGATCACATCTACTCCACACAAACATATCAGCCTGAAGAAGATGGTAGTCTTGATGCTGGCCTTAAGAACATTCAGTCATTTATGACTCTATGTACTCCCTTTCATTTTTTTTATTTTTAGACTTGAGGTACTCTTGTATTATTGCAGATACCACCACACTAATGTGGTATGTAAATAAATAAAAGTGTACTCATTTTTGCCATCTGTGCAGAATGATGATGTGGGAACTGACTTCCCAACTGGGACTGCATCTCCAGGCATCTTACAACCCATCAATGAATATGGCACCCAAATTATGCAGGATTACACTCAAAAGCCTTGAATGGAAGATAAATTCCAAATTATTCTTTTGTTCACACATGAGTGGGATCTCCCACAGATGGACCTTTGTGTAGCAATTAATATCCTTGTAAAAAAAAAAGTATCATCATTGAATCCAATTATTATCACGTGGGTTAGAGACTGTGTGTTCCTTTTCCCCATCCATCTGATCCTTAAGAGTGTTGTACAAGATCAGAATGTACAAGACCAAGGTTTTTTTAGTAGTCCTCTATGGCTAAGGCAATCATGACTCTTCCAAGTAATGCAAATAACAAAGGAATGGTGGAGCTGTAGGCATACTTCAGTCTAAGGAATATAAGACTTGTTGTCTGGATCCTGTCAGGCTGATACCTTTTAAAGAACATTTCTCAGGTGATGTATTATAAATCCTTCAAGAGTCCAGAAAACCTAGAACAAGGAGGTCATATTTTTCTAAATGAAAAATATTTTCCTTCTGGGACATTTCAGAAGGAAAGTCCCCACAGAGGCAGAGAAGCATGAGGTTTTACAATGTTTAGCAGATCTGTTCCCAGGGGACCTTTCATGCACCTCAGTTAATATGCAGATTTCATCTATTGTGGCTTGTGTCTCCTTGGATCCTAATTTGTAATCCTGTTCTTCAGCTAATCACCTCCTCAAAGGCATGTTACACTTAAGACTACTTAGAAAGCCAGTGCTTCACCTCTTTTTCTTCTTCTTCTTTCGGCTTTTTCCAGTTAGAGGTCGCCACAGCGGATCACCTGTCCGCTCATGATTGACAATGGAGTTTTACGGCATTGAGTTGCCAGCCCAGCGCCCAACCTTCCACAGAAGGCACACACACACACTCACATCTAGGGCCAATTTAGAGTGTTCAATCCACCTACAGCATGTCTTTGGGATGTGGGAGGAAACCGGAGCACCCGGAGGAAACCCACGCGACCATAGGGAGGACATGCAAACTCCTCACAGAAGGCACCCCAGCTGAGGATCAAACCAGAGAACCTCTTGCTGTGAGGCGACAACGCTAACCGCTGCACCACCGTGGCCGCCAATGAAACTTTAATTTTGTGATTGAAAAGCTAGCTCTTCTCCTACCCTGACTGAACCGCTTGGTGACATTTAAGTTTTTGATCTGGAAAATGTTTTTATGAGGTAATTACATCAGTGTAAATCCTCCCCAATCATTCGATTCAACTGCAAGCCTTCATGTATAAGGAAGCCTATACAGTCTTTTGCAAGGGGAGGTAGAATCTTAAAACAAACCCTTCATTCATGAGAAATAATTATTTTGAATTAACACTCAGTCAAACTACCCAGCTATATGCCTTTTATTGTAATCTTCATAATAAAGAAGAGAGAATTGTACATCTGTCAGATGTGCAAATGTAGATACTACGTTGCCAAAACCAGTGAGGTCAGGCAAACAAACCAGTTATCTGTCTTCTTCATGCCTGTAAAAGAAGTAAGTCCAGTTTTCAAGCAAACCCTGTCTAAATAGCTGCCTAACAGTATTGCTTTTTGCTATGATAATAATGGGGAGTCCCTCAGAATCCAGTAAAGGCACATTTTCCAGGACAGGAGCTACTACAACAGTTTTATTCAAAAATGTATCTGCTGAAAACATTTGTGTGACTGCCACTTGAACTTCTATCTACACTTTTTCTAAACACCACAAGCTGAGTGTCGAATCGAATGACAGTAGGGCAGGGTTTGCAAGTGCAGTCTGGCTGGGCATGCTACACACACACACACATACACACACACACACACACACACACACACACACACACACACACACACACACACACACACACACGCGCGCGCATATATATACACACACACACACACACACACACAAACACATATTATATATGTATATATATATATATATATATATATATATATATATATATATATATATATATAAATATATATGTTTTATCTCCTCACTGGGGCTTAATATTGGCAAACCAAAAACGTCACTGGGAACTGCTGCTGTACAAATGCTGTAAAATGTTTATTAAAACACAAAACAAACCAAAAAGTATCAAAGTGAGCGCTTTTGGGCTAGGCCCTTCTTCAGACAAAGTGCTTCTCACAAACATCACATTTTAAAATAAACATACACCAATCACTCTTCAGTAAAAAAACCCACCCTGTTTTGATTGTTAGCTGAAACTAACAAGTCATCATTAAAACACATTGCCACTACTCTTACTTAATAAAAAGTACGCCTACTTTTAAGTGTTGGCTTCAGAGGCACCATATCATTCAGCCCAGGTTGAATATGGGCTGCTAAATCTAAAATCCTCTTTGATTCTATGGTTTCTGTCTTTAACCTAATGTCACCCCCTCTCTTATTAATGAATACATTGGCTATCACCCTAAATTTAAATCTATGTGTGGGATTATCCTTTACATGATTATATAGCGCATTGTGCTCATCACAGTTCCTAATTGACGAAATGTGCTGTAGTATCCTGACCTTAAGCATATTGTTGGTTTTACCAACATAATATCCTGAGCATGACGTGCAATCAGCCAAATATACCACATTAATGGTCCTACAGGTAGCTCTCCCTTTAAAATAAAAACTCTTCCCTGTGGATGGATGTACAAACACTGTCTCCCTATTAATATGTTCACAAGCCTTACAGCCCCCACATGGGACAGTACCCAGCGATCTAGGTAGGCATGTGACCTCATTGTTTCCCCTATCGTGACAGAGTATATCCTTCAGGTTCTTATTCCTCTTATAACTAAATTGTGGAAAGTCCCCTACTATATCACTCAAGTTTCTGTCACTAGTGATAATGTTCCAATTCCTCTTGATGATGTCACACACCCCTTTGACATTACTGCCATATGTTAGTGTTATCCTAGGTATAGTTTCCTTCTTCCTACCTTTAATCCGGTGACCATTGTGATTACTATAATTACTTCCTAGGCTCGTCGTAACATCAAGCCATGGTCTATATTTACCTTGCCTGTTCGCAGTACCTCTTGCTACTGCTGTTTCCACTAGCTCACATCTATACCCTCTTTCTTGGAAACATTCTTTCAAGTCATCTATCTCTCTCTCAAAATGTTCATCCTGTCGACTGATCCTAGAGATCCTGCCAACCTGCCCCTCCACTATGTTGGAAAAGGTATATCTAGGGTGCATGCTGTCAAATGAGAGCAAAGAATTCTTCCAGCTCTCTTTTCGATATAATCTGGAACTAAAGCCTATGGGTGTAAGTTCTACTGTGACATCCAAGAAGTCCAGAGCCTCACATGAGCTCTTGACATCAAACTTCAAGAAGGATGTGATAGAGTGTAAATATTCCATAAAAGTATTTAGCCTTTGTTCACCCCCCTTCCAGACAATAAAGATATCGTCTACAAAACGTAGATAAACCCCTATATGTGGACTCCAATCTCTGTGGTTTAAAACATGTTTCTTTTCCCAGAAGGAGAGAACTAGGTTGGCATAGGAATTTGCACAGGGGGTACCCATGGCTACCCCCTGTACTTGCCTAAACACTGATCCATTGCTCAAGAAGATGTTATTCTCCAAGACCAGTTTCAGTGACTCTTCTATGAGAAAAAGTTCTTTCTCTACAACACCCACATCCTTCAGAATCCCTACACAGGCTGCTATGCCATACTCATTGACTATTACTGTGAACAAACTATTTACATCTAGGCTTACCAGCATAGTGCCCTCCTGGCTACCTTCCCTGTTCATTTCACCCAAAACTCTAAGGAAATGTGCAGTGTCCTTCAGAACATTGTTCATACGATCTACGTAAGGTCTAAGTGTGCACTCCAACCATATTGACAAATGCTCCGTGACCCACCCCCTTCCCGAAACTATGGGTCTAAGGGGTGGGTCTGTCAATGATTTGTGCACCTTGGGTAGGGCCTTGAACACAGGAATGACTGGTTTATCCACATGAAAGAATTCCATGAGGTCTTGAGTGATATACATGTTAGTATACAACCATTTAATCCATCCATGTACCTTACTAATAATGTTCCTGACCTCTACTGGATTCAATAAATGATATACATCTTTGTCTGCCAACAACCCAGATATTTTCATGTTATACCAGTCAGTGTCAAGGACCACTACAGCCCCTCCTTTATCTGCCATCTTTATTGTTAAGTCTTTGTTCTTACTAAGATTCTCTAGATACTAACATGTATATCACTCAAGACCTCATGGAATTCTTTCATGTGGATAAACCAGTCATTCCTGTGTTCAAGGCCCTACCCAAGGTGCACAAATCATTGACAAACCCACCCCTTAGACCCATAGTTTCGGGAAGGGGGTGGGTCAAGGAGCATTTGTCAATATGGTTGGAGTGCACACTTAGACCTTACGTAGATCGTATGAACAATGTTCTGAAGGACACTGCACATTTCCTTAGAGTTTTGGGTGAAATGAACAGGGAAGGTAGCCAGGAGGGCACTATGCTGGTAAGCCTAGATGTAAATAGTTTGTTCACAGTAATAGTCAATGAGTATGGCATAGCAGCCTGTGTAGGGATTCTGAAGGATGTGGGTGTTGTAGAGAAAGAACTTTTTCTCATAGAAGAGTCACTGAAACTGGTCTTGGAGAATAACATCGTCTTGAGCAATGGATCAGTGTTTAGGCAAGTACAGGGGGTAGCCATGGGTACCCCCTGTGCAAATTCCTACTCCAACCTAGTTCTCTCCTTCTGGGAAAAGAAACATGTTTTAAACCACAGAGATTGGAGTCCACTTATAGGGGTTTATCTACGTTTTGTAGACGATATATTTATTGTCTGGAAGGGGGGTGAACAAAGGCTAAATACTTTTATGGAATATTTACACTCTACCACATCCTTCTTGAAGTTTGATGTCAAGAGCTCATGTGAGGCTCTGGGCTTCTTGGATGTCACAGTAGAACTTACACCCGTAGGCTTTAGTTCCAGATTATATCAAAAAGAGAGCTGGAAGAATTCTTTGCTCTCATTTGACAGCATGCACCCTAGATATACCTTTTCCAACATAGTGGAGGGGCAGGTTGGCAGGATCTCTAGGATCAGTCGACAGGATGAACATTTTGAGAGAGAGATAGATGACTTGAAAGAATGTTTCCAAGAAAGAGGGTATAGATGTGAGCTAGTGG